>NC_083483.1:1140455-1365455 GCF_030014155.1 Tachysurus vachellii | reverse complement strand
CCTCTTCCTGACACTTTTGCTCTGCAGTTGCAGAGTATGAACCTTTGAGACATGGTGTTGTCTCAACTTATGAAAGTTACAGACAGCCAGTGGCATTAAGCTAAAGTGATGGTTGTCTATGACATCTTCTTGAGTCTCAACAATGTGATCACGAAGACCAAATATGTCCTCTGAGCCTACTTCTGCTTTAGATTTGGATTCAGATTATTTTATTTAATGCTGTGTCAGCAATCAAAGCTATTTTCATGGCAAAAATTCAATTACAAAAACTAATACAATACAATAAAACCAAAACAAATATAATCCAATATCCAAGTCCTTTTCAGGCATAATGTCATTAAATATGTACTTAAGTGAAGTAACTTAATAAAAGAGCATTCTGCTTGTGTTAAGTCCAGGACAATCTAATAAAATATGTTTGACAGATAAGGGAATCTTACAGAACATACATAAAGTTGGGTCTTTTCACCTTTAAGCAAAAAAAGCATGGGTCAATTTTTAACATCTTTATTAAGAGCTTCGGAATCTACAAACATTGTCGGTTTTCCTAACTATCAAAAACGAATGGGTAACTAGCATGGATTAGCTGCGGTCATTAACCAAGGACTAAAACAAACCAAGGTAACCAGAAATATAATTTCCTAACATTCAGTATCATAAAACACATTCTCACTTGTGAAATGTAATCCCTTACTGTCTGGTTTTTATATTTCTTTCGTTTGAACATCCAAACGCAGCACAGAAATCTGGCATCATGCATGCATTTAAAGTACAAGACACCTGTACAAAGATGGCGGCGGTTTTGACACATTTTTAGGACCCCAAGGTGACATCTATGGTATATATCTATGGCACTATATAAGGATGCTGCCTACACATAGTTCTTTACCAGATGGTCTTTTTAGTCTGCCTTGTTCTCCTGTTTAATCATCCCACCATTGTTAAAGTTCCTTGTCCCTGATCCTGCCCTGAGATACTTCTGCCTGGTTTGACCCTGCCTGTTTTTCTAGATGGGGCTGGGCTGCCCTCTGGTGGTCTGGTAGGGAATTGATCGAGGTAGCCGTGACACATGCCAATGTAAAATAAAACAAACAAACTTTTTTCTAGAAGTGTTAAGACACTTACCCCCAATTTGTCCTCCATGGCTTATCAAATTCTAAAAGACATTCAAAAGAGTTAGGCTGTAAAATTCGGAGTAATTTGAACAACTCGACAAGCTGTTAGTTTGATTGGTAATGATCTTTATCCTCTGCAGTCTCTTTGTACTTTCTCATTTATACCTTTGGACCTTTTAATATTAATACAGGGGTTTTCAAACTAGGGGTCATGACCCATGTTGGGTGGCTTAATTTGCAAACGTCATCTAAGGAGATATGTACAATTTTTATTTTGTTTAATTTCTTTATTTTACAAGTAAATATTAGGAACAACACAACAAGCCACATTTTAATGAAGAGTGTTGATGCTAGTTTTATGTTTTATACTTGCAATTGACACATAGCATGGTGTTACGTGCTGTGTTTTTTTCTGTTTTTTCCCACTCTCTCCCTTTGCTCCGCTATCTGTCTCCTCAGATCTGTGCCATTGGACACCTTTCCTGTCAGTCTTGATTATCCTATGTGACGTCACTCGTCCATCCACCAATCAACACCTGATCCCGCCTATTTAAACCCGCCACCATTTATTCATGCCAGTTCGCCTGTGCGCCTGTTGAACTAGACTGTTCATGTAACCCAACTTGTTATTCACTCGTTCTGCATCTGTATGTTAGTGTTCATTCGCCCTGTGTGTAACTTTGTGTATATTGGGGAAAGTGGACAGGTAAGTACGTCACGTGACATACATTGTGCAACACGTAGGTAATCATTTCTGTATTAGACACACTAGGTTAGGAGCGTGTGCCACCCTCTGTACGTTTTGTTTGGGTAGGTAGTGTAGGTTAGTTAGGGCATCGTTCGACGCTGAAGATCTGTCTCATTATTTTTCCTTTGTAGTTTAGGTTAGAGGGTTTAATTCAAGTTAGAGCGGTTTTTGTTTTGCTTATTTCTTTGTTTTGGCACAGCTCGTGTCCCTTTCCCCCTTTATGTCTTTTGTTATCTGTTTTCTGTAAATATTATCATCACCTTTTCTTTCACTTCTGTGACCACCACTTGTATATTAATACATACAGGTTTTGCACACTATTTGTTGTCCTGGTCGTTGATTACCACATACACACCAAAAATCAAACCTAATAATCATTTCATGTTGTTCCATCCCATCCATACCCCTAAACACCTTCTGGGATCGTAACACATGGTTTCATACAATCTGTGCCCACTGTAGAGCTGCTCATTCATCTGTGTTGCAGTTTCTGTGTTGCTTTTTCACTTCGTGTGTTTTATCATGTTTATTTGGCCTCAACAAGTCAAACTGTGGTTTACTCACAAAAATGTCTATACTATTGCATTTGTGACAGTTTCCTCCTGCTGCCTTTTTTCTGCAATGTAGATGCTGGTTCCTCCCACTGACTCATCACAGTAACAATGACTGAAAATCAAAATTGGTATGAAGACTGCGAGAGCCAGTAGAATTGTTATTAACCTGATAATCATTTCATATCCGCTCATATTTTCCCCACAGTCTCCCATATAAGATCTGAACTTGTCTGTGCATATTTATAAAATTATTTGCATACTTATTGGTGTCATAAAGAGACATACCCCATCGAACACAGACAAAAATCCTATCCATGCTACAGTATTTTAACTTGCAGCTAGCACATTAATTTAATCAGTTCTTCAGATCACAGCATAACTTTACTAGGATTGAGGAGAGAAACTGTCCTGCACCATTAGCGGAAAGTGAACTTTCAACCCCATTATCTCATTAAGCATCATTTCTGAGCCCCAACTATCAGTTGAAATGCATTCATTTATTATTTTTTTAACTTCAGGCTAAATTAATGGCTGATGGCATTGCTAAGATTGTAGAATGTAATACTGTATAAGCCAAACTGCCATCATAACAAGTTTAAAAGTTGAAGTGTTTCACTTAGTTCCAGTTTTTGGAACATTGTACATGTCTGAATGAGACTCTGTCCCACATGTATTAAGACAAGTCTGGACCCTGGACCCTGGACCCAGTCTTGACACTAGTTAATCACAACCTCCCTCCACTCTAAATGATCCACTCTGAAATATAGTTTTGTAGATCATGTTTATAATTGAAAATGAGGGTAATAACTAGAAATGTGAGCAGTAAGTAGTCATTAGCACTCAGTTCACCTCTGTGGACTTTCATAAAGAAATACAAAGATAGCACCATTTACACAATCAGAAAATTAGCATGCTTGCTACAACACTGACCAAAGTTTAGTGGCTGGTATATCTAGTAGTTGGCAATTACCAAATCTTCAGCAATTGCACTTTCATTCATTCATTCATCTTCTACCGCTTATCCGAACTACCTCGGGTCACGGGGAGCCTGTGCCCATCTCAGGCATCATTGGGCATCAGGGCAGGATACACCCTGGACGGAGTGCCAACCCATCGCAGGGCACACACACACACTCATTCACTCACGCAATCACACACTAGGGACAATTTTCCAGAGATGCCAATCAACCTACCATGCATGTCTTTGGACCGGGGGAGGAAACCGGAGTACCCGGAGGAAACCACCGAGGCACAGGGAGAACATGCAAAATCCACACACACAAGGTGGAGGTGGGAATCGAACCCCGACCCTGGAGGTGTGAGGCGAACGTGCTAACCACTAAGCCACCGTGCCCCCGCAATTGCACTTTTCATACATATATTGTTTCGTATACATATATTGTTTCGTATACATATATTGTTTCATACATATATTGTTTAACTTCGTTAAGTACTTCGTAACGAAGTATAAATACTTCGTTACCGTACTTAAGTAGAAATTTCACGTATCTGTACTTTACTTCGCTATTTAAATTTATGTCAACTTTCACTTTTACTCCACTACATTTTCTAGATAAAATGTATACTTTTACTCCGCTATATTTCCACTAAGCATCTTCGTTACTCGTTACTACAAAATAAAAAAATAAATAAATAAATAAAAAAAAATAATAAAATTGCGACTGCAATAAGGGAGGTTTGGCGAATCACTGCTCCTAGATTGCATTACGCAGCTCCGCACGCTCTATTTCAGCGTAATGTTGCCAAAAGGAGGCGGAAGCACAACTGAACCTGAGCCACAACAGAGCCACATTTTTTACTGTGTTACCACAAAGAGCCACATCATACACATGGGCACAAATGATCATCACCTTTTTTCCCTGCCATTTTGAGAGCGAACTTGACACAAATTGTTTACTCAAATGATCTTGCTCCTACTGGGAAACTTTGAGGTATTTTCATCCCACTCACATGCGCGTTTGACGAAAATACCGTATTGAACTCAAGCGAAGCGAACACGCAAAATAAAAAGACACACAAACTTCGATATGAACGTAAGAACCGCATGAAACCGGGCAAAGAGCCGCATGCGGCTCGGGAGCCGCGGTTTAGCCACCTCTGTCGTAGACGACCACCCCGACGATGGTGAACAGGGTGAAGAAGATAACGTTATACATCGTGGCCGTATTTGCAAGAAATGTTTCTGTACATTGGAATGAAAGATTCTTCCTACCGGATGAAGTGCCTCTTATGCCTACTGAAAATCACTGAAATTTTACTTTTTACTTTTACTTCAAATACTTAAGTACATTAAATATCAGAAAATTACTTTTGATACTTAAGTACAGTAAATATCAGATACGTTAAGACTTTTACTTGAGTAATATTCTAAAAGGTAACTTTCACTTCTACCAAAGTCATTTTCTAGTACGATACTTGTACTTTTACTCAAGTATTGCTTTCTACTACTTTATACAACACTGTATACTGTACTTTCATACCTTAGGTACAGATCCTGTAAAGAGAAAACAGTTTTGTCTGGTGTCCGAAACTAATCTACTAACTGTTCTATAAGCTAAACAGCAGGGGAAAGAGTAGAATGGAGAAGGCAAAGTGTTGGCAAAAATGTATTTATTGAATAATCCTGGTTGAATACTTATCAGTAATGAGTCTGACAGCACAAATTAAAAAAGTGTTACACTATATTGCCGAAAGTATTGGGACACTCCCCTTTAAGAACAGGTTTGACTACTTTAGTAATGTCTATGAGTACAAATCTAATATATAAGCAAGTCAAGTCAAGAAGCTTTTATTGTCATTTCAACCACTTAAGGAGTGGCTATTGGCAACTGGAAATGGAAGCAGATAGCGTTCAAAAAACAGCCTTTACTACATCTTCAGGGCTATATGAATTTCTTCGTCTTCCTTTTTGGTTAAAAAATGCAGCAGCTTCCTTCCAGAGACTTATGGAACATGTACTACGGGAATTAGAAGGTAAATGTTGCATGGTTTACATTGATGATGTTGTGGTTTTCTCCAAGAATAAGCAAGACCATCGTCAACATCTTCAGCAAGTTTTCAATTGTCTCCACAAAGCAGGTCTCACCCTCAACCTCAAAAAGTGTAATTTCATTCAGAAATCTCTCACATTCTTAGGCCATGTTGTTTCAATGATGGGATCAAAACGGATCCTGCAAAAGTGTCAGCAGTTAGTTCCTTTCCCGTTCCACAGTCTCTCAAAGATGTCCAAAGGTTTTTGGGCTTAGCTGGTTGGTACCATCGGTTCATTCCCAATTTCTCAGAATGGCCATTAGTAGATTTATATGGAATAAGAAAAGACCCAGAATTAGGCTTAAAACAATGCAACGTAAGAAACCCGATGGAGGGTTATCATTTCCGGATTTTAAAGTATATAAGATGGCTTTCCAGATGAGACCACTTAAATTATGGGTTAACCCTGACTCTTTAGTTCCATGGCGCAGCATAGAAGCAAACATTGTTCATCCGGTTCGCTTACAAGATCTGCCATTCTCTGCCATAACAAAAGATTTCAGGAAGAAGCTTGGACCTATAATTGAATTTTCCTTAGAAACTTTTAAACAGATTGAAAAAATCAAGGGTGGTCCCTTCTTATATACAAAATCAACACCTATATGGCACAATGTTATTATACAGACCGGTAACAAGCCATTTGTATTCAAAGCCTGGTCTTATTCTGGTATTTATACTCTAAGGGACATTTTTAATGACAAAGGCCTCAAGTCGTTCCAAGATTTAAGCACAGAGTTTTCTATACCTGGATTTTCTTTTTTTTTATATTTAAGATTAAGATCAGCCCTTAAAGCATACGGTGTCCCCTGGTCCTCCGAGTTACGGATACATCCCCTTTGGGATTGGCTGGACCTTAAGATCCCTACCAGTGGCTTAGTATCCAAAATCTATGACTCAATTCTTTGTTCTCAATATTCATCTGTCCTGGCCACATACTCCTGGGAACGTGAAGACCTAGCCAAACCCGACTGGGACACGGTATGGGGAAATTGTTTCACTGCATCTAAGAATCTGGCACACCAGATGATCCATTACAAATCTATTAATAAGGCTTATCTTACTCCTAGTGTTCTGTACAAGATGAGGTTTAGATCTGATCCCTATTGTCATATTTGCAACAACTCTATAATAGGTTCATATATGCATATGTTCTGGGAATGTCCTAGAATACTTTCTTTATGGACTAATGTATCCTCCACTCTCTCTGACATTTTGTATATGGACATACCTTCTTCTGTTACTGGATGACTCGACTCTTAAACTAAATACCGGTCAAAAAAGGATACTCTTGGCGGCCAGTACGGCTGCCAAAAAGACTATTCTGAAACTGTGGTTTGACACATCCATCTCTACGAACTTCATCTGGCTATCTTTCTTCAGAGACATTGTTCTGTTAGAATGTACCACTGCCAAACTCAATGGTGCACAGGATCGGACTATCCGGTGCTGGGAAGAAATGGCTGAAATCTTACTGGACAAACTGAAACGCTGATAACGATTTAAACGACTATAAGGGCTTTGATCTTAATATCATATTACATACTGTTGTACGATACTATTTCTTAGTCATGGCATCTGTTGTATTTAGTTTGGTATTTTGCAATAAATAAATAATAAAAATATTGATAAAAAATAAAATAAAATAAAATAAAATAAAATGTTGTTTATGTGTTTAGAAAATAAAATAGCAACCCCACTGAAAGAAAAAAAAAAAAAAAAAAGAATCTGCAGGAGGAGAACATGTTATTGCATATGCATCTAGACTACTGAGAGGGGCTGAAAAGTCCTACTCTTTAGCAGAGAAAGAGTGTTTGGCAGTGGTGTGGGCAGTGGAGGCCATATCTAGAAGGGCGACCATTTGAAGTAGTAACTGATCATGCAGCACTGACTTGGGCTTATCAGCATCCAAAACCATCATCACGCCTCGTCCGGTGGACTATACGACTGCAAGGGTTTCACTTCACAGTCAAATATAGAAAAGGTCAGTGTAATGTGGTACTTGATATTCTATCTAGGGTTCCCAGTCTCACCATTTCACCTAACATCATTGCAGTCGCGCAAGCTTCCAAATCTTTTGTGCCATCAGTCTCCATGCCAGTGGATCTAACACAGATAGCAACTGCACAGGAAAGTGACTCAGAAATACAGGAATTGATCTCCAAAATAATTGGAATTGCCTTTTTTCTGTTCTAAAAAAGGGTGTGTCCCAATACTTTTGTCCATATAGTGTAAGTACGTGTTCGCCTATCTCAGGCGTCATCGGGCATCAAGGCAGGATACACCCTGGACAGCGTGCCAACCCGACGCAGGGCGCACACACACTCTCATTCACACACTACAGACAATTTTCCAGAGATGCCAATCAACCTACCATGCATGTCTTTGGACTGGGGAAGGAAACCAGAGTACCCGGAGGAAACCCCCAAGGCATGGGGAGAACATGCAAACTCCACACACACAAGGCGGAGGCGGGAATCGTACCCCCAACCCTGGAGGTGTGAGGCGAACGTGCTAACCACTAAGCCACTGTGCCCCCTCTGAATCAGTCATTTCGTTTTAACAATAACACAATACGGATAAACTCAATTCCTTGCAAGAACATTTTTGCTTTTGCCATCATTTGCTGGCCTTCTTAAAACTGGACATCTACCCAGATAAGAGTTTGTTTTTGTTTTTCAGTTGGAATTCCCTAAACTATGTTGTTCAATGACTTGTGTCACATTGTAATGCTGAATATCACTGTGGTGTCATATGTAATGAGGGTAAAAGTACTGTAGGTGAGAGTTTCATATAAATAACTCTAAGCAAAGAGATTGGTTTCTGGCTGCCTTATTTTAATGAGTGGTCTGGATCATCACTTATGTGAAATCCCCCAAATTCAGATATATAGCTAGCTTTGATTTAAGTTTGATCAGAGAGGTTATAGTATATCCAAGCAAACACAATGGAAAATTGCAGCATGTGTGATTTTTGGGTGACCTATCTCAAACAATATAAAAATCTCTTTGTGGTCCAGCAGAATTCAATAAATTATGGGTTATAATTTTTAGGACTATTAGGACTACTTACTGGGGGCACGGTGGCTTAGTGGTTAGCACGTTCGCCTCACACCTCCAGGGTTAGGGGGTTTGATTCCCGCCTCCGCCTTGTGTGTGTGGAGTTTGCATGTTCTCCCCGTGCCTCGGGGGTTTCCTCCGGGTACTCCGGTTTCCTCCCCTGGTCCAAAGACATGCATGGTAGGTTGATTGGCATCTCTGGAAAATTGTCCGTAGTGTGTGAATGAGAGTGTGTGTGTGTGTGTGTGTGTGTGTGCCCTGCGATGGGTTGGCACTCCGTCCAGGGTGTATCCTGCCTTGATGCCCGATGACGCCTGAGATAGGCACAGGCTCCCCGTGACCCGAGGTAGTTCGGATAAGCAGAGAGAGAGTGAGAGGACTACTTACTTTTTACTCCAGCACTTTAAAAGCGTTTTTTTTTTTGTATTTTTTTTTCAACAGATTAAAAGCCTTTTTTTTCCTTTTATTCTACAACAATTTTATATATATATTTTATTTTAATTTTTATTTTATTTTGATGACTGGAGTAGAACTATATCTGAGTCCAATTTTTGCAGTTCATGTTGACAGAAAATGTGTTGCTTGGCAGAATTGTAAAATAAATATTTTTCTGTAAAAATGACAGTTTTTATTGTGTTTGCAGTATGGTTTGCAATCTCTGTGTTGGATTTTTAATGTGAATGCCATACAGTAATTTGTGGAAGAAGATTGAATGGAAGATTTAAAGCTGTACATTAAAAGAAGAAAATTAAGTTGAACCCACTTAAAAAATTGAGGTAATTTGCTGCAAAGTGTGAACTGTTTGCACCAGGTAACACTGATGCACTTCATCTGGCTAGAACTACTTACTTAAGTCCTTAGCTTGGTCTCCATGGTCCTGGAGAAATGTCGTCTCATTTCACTGCAGTAGCTACACTTCCTTTGATTGTGAGTCATCAGGCTGTTTTATGCTCTAGTGTCTGTGCCTGTCCTCCGTATTTTCTGAATCGTGGATTATCAGTGTTTTTGCCCTGTGTGGAATAGAACACTAGCACAGATTGTTGTTTATGAATGTTGCTGCTTCATGTCAACCGAGTTGTGGATTATCGTTTAGACTTGAATACTACATGATTTCCAGTTTGGTGAATATTGTATTATGCACTTTTTCACCTGTGTGGATTATTACGTCCTGTGTGGATTATTACCCAGGTTTGGATTATTGTTTGTGAACTCTTTTATTTCATGCTAACCTGTTTTGTGACATTTTGTTTGGCACTTTCTCCTGTGTGGATCATACTATCCAGAACTCTGTCTTCTTGGATTGTATTGATTGCTCATCCTGCTCTTGTCCTGTGTTTGCAAAGACTGTTAGTAAACCCCCTTAACCTGACTCATGCCTGGCGTCCTGCATATGGGTCCCTTCATCTTGTCTGTCACTTTAAATGTGTATGAAATTAGATAAATACAGCCACAGTTTAGTACTTTTGGGTCATTACCCTGTATGACACACACACACACACAGATGTTTGAATAATATTTTTTTGAAAGAGCACAATTTAATGTAAACTAAAAGTCAATGTATTTTAGACCATCATCAGGGGCCAGTTGTTCAAAGGTAAGCTGATCGGATTTTGGTTATCGGATTGGATCAAATCTTGAAAATGGGTTGTTCAAAAGGGAAAGAAGGATTCTGAAATCTGATTAGATTACAGAATCCAATCCTAGTTTTAATCTGGATTAAACCTTCAGTTTGTGTGGTTCAAAACTTGTCAGTAGGATTTGGATAACTTTGATCCAAAAAAACTGAGTTATCCTGATCCCAACAGGGGGTAGGATTTCAAGGTGGATTTCAGGAGGAAAATGTAGTAAAACTTTAAAATTGGTCAAATAATACATTTGTATCATTTAGTGTATACTTTTTAGTGTATACGTTGCATTTATATTTTGCACTTGACTTGTGTAACCGTTGTAACAGTGATAAAGTAGATATAGTAGACATAGGCTACCAATTAAGCTATTCAGTATAGTAAAGTAAAAATAATGAAATATGAAAATCTCCCAAACAGATTTCAATAACAAACAAAAATAATATATTCCATTTTTCTGTCATTCATCACTGTATATTAATTTCAAAGAAACAATCAGAGATGAGCCTGTCAAAAATAATGTCTAACAATTGCATCCCTCACTATACGTCCAGTCAGTCCCTCATTCGGACAGAATGCCAGACATTGGTCTGGTTCTTAAACAGTCTCAGGTGCATCATAAACATCATCACAGACAGGGACATTGTGCCTGGTAGCGATGTTGTGCAGGATGATACACGCTAGTATTATGTTGCATGCTCCCTGTGGTTCCACTCGCAAGTAGTTAAGGCATGCAAAGCGTCTCTTCAGAACTCCATTTAAACGCTCAGTTGCACATCTTGTTTTGCAATGAGCAGTGTTGAAGCATGCCTGCTCAGGTGTGGTTGCTGCAAGAAAAGGAGTCATCAGCCAGGGTAGGAGTGGATAGGCACTGTCTCCTAATATTATGCCATCTGGTCGGTTGGTTTGGAGCTCTCTGTATAAAGCACTCTCTCTCTCAGGATACGTCTATCATGAACAGACCCAGGCCACTTCATGACACAGTTTGTGACGATGAGCTCAGCATCGCCCACAAGTCGGATGTTGATGCTGCGCCTCCCCTTTCGGTTGATGTACTCCCAATCCCTCTCATGAAGTGCTTGGATTTGCACATGAGTGCAGTCAATAACCCAAATAGTATTGGGCATGTTCCCCAAAAGAAAAAAACTTGTGCTCTGGGCAATCTGGACATCCTTTGGAAGTGAAACAAACTGATTGACCAGGTTGGCCAATGCAATTGACACAGCTTTCACTACATCACTTACAGTTGATTTGTCTACTCCTATATTGTCACCAACTACTTGGTAGAAAGTCCCATATGTATAGAAGCGCAGACCAATGAGGACCTGTTCTTTCACAGACAGACTGTGACTCCTTCGGGTTCCGTTAAAGTTTTGGCCTGACAAGGTCTGCAATGTACTTAATATCAGCATTCAGTGAGCATACAGTTCTTCAGTAGTGTATTGCTCCAGTGGTTGTGCACGCTCAACATACACCCTTTGACGGTATCCTCTTCCACCAAAACGGTGGTAGCGATGGACAATACTTGCCATGTCAGTGCCTCTCTCTAAGTCCTCTGAGAAAGGCTGAATATAAGATGGCTGTCAAATACCCACACACCAATTGGCTGATGTGCTGTGGCTTGTGTTCAGTTAAATCAATCATGCCCAAGGCCTATAAATACTATGTTCACTGCAACAGATGAGCTGGAACCATAGACTCAAAAGGACCTAATTTCACTGTTGCAGAAACCCATGCACTGCTGGAGGGTGTTAAGTGCCATTATGCCTCAATAGTAGGAAGCTCTGTTGTGGGTGGAATGGTGACTAACAAAAGGAAGAAAGACATTTGGGTTGAAATCACCCAGAATGTGAATGCAATGGGGTCTGGACAGAAGAGGACCTTGGAGCAAGTGAAATTTAGATAGAAGAATCTGAGGGCCAGAACAACAAAGGACCTTGCTGAAGCAAAAAACAGGCAACCCAAACAGGCAACAAACCTTTTAAGAAAGGTGAATACACAGATGTGGTTCTGGACATTATTGGAGTTGAGAACCCTAAAGCTCTGCACGGGATTCAAGGTGTTGTAGGGGATGGTGAGCCTACGATTGTAGAGGAAAGTGAGCCAGTTCCTCCTAATGCAGAGGAAACCTTCATTCTGGATCTCAACCCTATTATTGAAATACAACCTGGATCCTCACTGGTAGAGCCAGCAGTCTCAGAAGCTCAGAAAAGAGGCTTGAAGCATCCTTTGCCGAATAATAATAATGATGATGCCTATGAATTACTTCTAAAATAAGAGACTGAAAGAGCAGAAACACAGATACTCCTGGCAGAGGAACAAATCAAGCTGACCAAACTGCAGCAAAACAAAGGAAAACTTCAGATCCGCCTCCTAAAAGCAGAGCTTGGAAATGCTGGTCTCTCCTCCTCAGATGAAAAAGAACCCTGAACATTCTTTATTTTGTTAACTATTGGACATTTAGCCATTTTATTTTTTTAAGACGTTTTTAAAATATCCACAATGTATTTGTTAATGTATATTTATTTTTTGTGACTCAGATGAGGGGTCATAAAAGAAATTATGAATGGAAGTGGATGTTTGTTATTTTTGTGTTTTGTCTCAAAATAAAAAACTCTTACAGTGACCCATTTTGGCTTTTCTACCTGTTCTTTACATAGCTAGTAGCCCACCTTCTGATATGTTGTCCCATTTAGAGCACAGGTAATCTGGATTTGGTAATCTTGAAAACGGCGTATCTGGATCAGGGTGATCCAATCCAATGTTGCTTTGAAAAACCGGCATAAAAGTAAGACGGATTACCTGATCCTGAATAGGAGAAAATGGGATTTCCAAATGCGGATCATTTTGATCCGGATTAAACTTTTTGAACAACTGGCCCCAGAATTTCAGTCGTTATCTTTGCTATATTAAATTTTTAAACATGAACTTACTCTTTAAATAAAACTCTTTGCTCTTTACATCAGATGGTCAATTTGTTTAGCAGTTGTGTTGTAATAATGTAGGGAGTTTTAACACCTCAGAATTTATTTATATAGTATAGAAGTTTAGATATGTCTAATATTACATCTGTGTTTTTTTATGTTGTGTTTTGTGGAGCAAAAAGGATATTAAACATTAGAAATCTGTTAAATTGTGTAAATAAAGACAACAATGCACCAAACACAAAGCAAACCAAAGACAGAAACAGACCTTAATGCTAATTTATCTGATTTTCAAATCTGATTGTCCAGTGGCTGAACTGATCTGATTGTCTGCATGACTGAGACTGACATTAATACTTCACAACAAAACTTTCTCATAGTTGACCAATTCCAGTGTTGTGGATGTGACATTTGCAGTAAAAAGCTGAAATGTAAATGATCAGAGAATATATTTATTATCATTGACCCGTTTGTTAATAGTTTGCTAAACCCTCTAATGATAGAATCCACCTATCTGATCCACCTATCCACCTATCCACCTACTGATTTGATATCAGTCTGTTCTGTAATTTTAGATCTCTGTTTATAGTCGTGTCTCCTACTGTGTTTTTTAAATGCTGTGTAAATCACTTTGGGTTACATTTATACACAGAGGCATTGTGATCTGAGTCCCTAATCAGTTTCACCAGATTTAAATGATTTTTCCTTCAACAAGTCAGCAGCGATGTGCACAATCTGATCAAGTGCCTTGAGAATCAGAAGATCCATGTCATCATCTGTTTCTATCTCCTCATTGTAGTTCTTCACAGGGAAAATGTGATTCATAGGAATCCCCACAGTATTACTACACACTTCCATCTGTAAAAAATCAAACACTGGTAAGATTGATAATGTAAGAGTGAACAAAGTCAGATATATGTTCAGTTTCTCACTAATTATGCCAGACATGGACATAGTCATAGTTGAGGTATGTGGACTTAGGGAGGAACTAATACTGAGGAATCAGACCTGAGATTAAACTATGGACTTGCATGAATGGCAGAGTTTGCTGAAATGTCAGATGTCAGATGTGTGCAGTTCTGAGCAGGAACTTAAATCTAAGTTTTATTACAGGACATTAGCTTCCCAGACCACATATGAAGGTGTGAAGACTAGACTGTTCACATGTACAAAGATGCTAAGGACACGTGCCCCTAAGGACTGTACTTGTCTGTAATAACAGTCAGTGTAGGTTCTTCTCAGGCAGGTTAATACTTAGTTGTTTTTAGCTTTTTTAGGTGGTGAAGAATTTGGAAAACTGTGCAAAACTTTGGACTATATAACTGAATGATTACCTTCTCCTTGATCTTCTTGCTGGTGTAAATCTTCCTTAAGTCCTTTTGAACCAGTGGACATGCTAAATCTGGTCTTGTCATGATGATTACTTGAGGCATATCTGGGTGATATGATAAATCATTTACAAACAATCCATACAGTATGAACAACATTCAGTACAAACTAATTAGTCAGTAATGTAAAAGTTAATTTAAAAAAGTTTAAGTTTAAGTTAAGTTTAAGTTAAACTATTTTAAGTTAAGTTTTAGTTTAAGTTAAACTGACCCTAACCCTAACCCAAGGTAGATTTAACTTGCTTTTAATTGATGGAAAATTATTACTATTACTGTGTTAAAGGTCTGTATTTTTTCCCTGAGATTTTGTCCTAACACAGAAAAGATTATCATCTGTAATAAACATTCTTACTCCGTTCCGAAGCAGCCTGACGGATTTTTTTCAGCTTATCAATGACCCCATCCTTCATCATTGATATTTTGTCTGCAGCAACAATGTTGACCAGGCATGTGGTTTGATCCTCGACACTTGGGTTGCTTCTGTAGTTAACGTCTGTCACAGGTGTATCAAGCTGAATGTGAACAGGGAAGAATATATATATATATATATATATATATATATATATATATATATATATATATATATATATATATAAAATTCACATGTTAATATGTCATTGTTTGACTGCATGTAGACTTTACTTACATTGTGTCCTTCCTCAAGTAACCCATTTATGGCTCTGATGATGTCCTCTGCTTTTGCACCAGACTTTCTGTCCTCAAGTCCCATAATATCATTAAAGACAAAAGGCAAACTGGAGCCATCCTTTGCTTCAATATAATGAGTTTTGTACTGTAAGACAAATTCAGACGTATCATATACTTTGTGTTCCTTTAATTCCCTATTATCTGTTTATTTGCTGCTGGTATCTCACTAAATACCTAATTATACCTGAAGTATTTAAACTTTAGAAAATGCTTACGTTCTTTGTGAAACTGATACCTCCTGTCCTGTCAACAAGAGCCTCAGAGGTGATTCGTCCTTGGAAAGCATTATTGACTGAGTTTATAAAACTGGACTTTCCTGCTCCGACTTCACCAACAACCAAAATCCTGACGAACCGAGCACTTGTTCCCTTGAGCTTGAATGTCCTCAGTTTCTGTTCAATTTTGTCCTTTTCTCTGTTACAATCAGAAAGTCACAAACTTTCCCTTAAATAAATGATATAATGCATGACACTGATCATGCAGATAAGTTTCTGTACTAATGTAAAGTGTAACATGAGCTACAGAGGCTGTTCATTCATTACATAACCCAAGGACAGATAAGCAGATTATTGTGTTTATTTCTTATTCATCTATCTACAGGATAAAGAAAGAAATAAAGAAAGTAAGAAACATTTTTTAATAAACGGTATCAAATAAAGAAAATCAATCCTTTAGGTTTCTGAGCAAATGTATGTTGTAACAGGTTCTGTTCAGAAGTGAGGATACATATTAATTACAGTTTAGGGGTAGAATTAACACCATGGGAATGTTAAAGAGGAAAAATAGTCATTTGTCACTCAAGGCAATGAGATTTTCTTCTATAAAATTAAAGAAACTTACCCCCAAGGCATTCTCCTCCATGGACGATCAAATTCTGGTAAAATTTCTTCACCAGATTTAAATGATTTTTCCTTCAACAAGTCAGCAGCCATGTGTACAATCTGATCAAGTGCCTTGAGAATCAGAAGATCCATGTCATCATCTGTGTCTATCTCCTCATGGTAGTTCTTTACAGGGAAAATGTTATTCATAGGAATCCCCAGCCTATAACTACACACTTCCATCTGTAAAAATTCAAACACTGGTAAGATTGATAATGTAAGAGTGAACAGAGTAAGATAGATGTTCAGTTTCTCACTAATTATGCCAGACATGGACATAGTCATAGTTGAGGTATGTGCACTTAGGGAGGAACAAATACTGAGGAATCAGACCTGAGATTAAACTATGGACTTGCATGCATGGTAGAGTTTGATGAAGTGTCAGATGTCAGATGTGTGCAGTTCTGAGCAGGAACTTAAATCCAGGTTTTATTACAGGACATTAGCTTCCCAGACCACATATGAAGGTGTGAAGACTAGACTGTTCACATGTACAAAGATGGTAAGGACACGTGTCCCTAAGGACTGTAATTGTCTGTAATAACAGTCAGTGTTGGTTCTTCTCAGGCAGGTTAATACTTAGTTGCTTTTAGCTTTTTTAGGTGGTGAAGAATTTGGAAAACTATGCAAAACTTTGGACTATATAACCGAATGATTACCTTCTCCTTGATCTTCTTGCTGGTGTAGATCTTCCTTAAGTCCTGTTGAACCAGTGGACATGCTACATCTGGTCTTGTCATGATGATTACTTGAGGCATATCTGGATGATATGATAAATCATTTACAAACAATCCTTACAGTATGAACAACATTCAATACAAACTAATTAGTCAGTAATGTAAAAGTTAATTAAAGTTTTTAACTTTCTTTTAATTGATGGAGCATTATTATGTCGCTTTGTAGAAGCCAACATTCTGTTTTCCTATTTAAGCTTAGACAAAAATTTATCAAGAGTAACTCCTCTGTTAAAGGTCTGTATTTCTTCCCTGAGATTTTCTCCTAAAACAGAGAAGATTATCATCTGTAATAAACATTCTTACTCCGTTCCGTAGCAGCCACACGAATTTTTTTAAGCTTATCAATGACCCCATCATTCATCATTGATATTTTGTCTGCAGCAACAATGTTGACCAGGCATGTGGTGTGATCCTCGACAGTTGGGTTGCTTCTATAATGAATGTCCGTCACAGGTGTATCAAGCTGAATGTGAACAGGGAAGAAGTATATATATATATATATATTTATATATTTATTTATATATATATATTTACCATATATATATATATATATATATATATATATATATATAGATAGAGAGAGAGAGAGAGAGAGAGAGAGAGAGAGAGAGATAGATATAATTCACATGTTAATATGTCATTGTTTGACTGCATGTACACTTTACTTACATTGTGTCCTTCCTCAAGTAACCCTTTTATGGCTCTGATGATGTCGTCTGCTTTTGCACCAGACTCTCTGTCCTCAAGTCCCATGATATCATTAAAGACAAAAGGCAAACTGGAGCCATCTTCTGCTTCAATATAATGAGTTTTGTACTGTAAGACAAATTCAGACGTATCATTTACTTTGTGTTCCTTTTGTCTGTTTTTTTAGCTGCTGGTATCTCATTAAAATCTAATTGTACTTGAAGTAGTATTTAAACTTTAGAAAATGCTTACATTCTTTGTGAAACTGGTACTTGTACCTCCTGTCTTGTCAACAAGAGCCCCAGAGGTGATTCGTCTTTGAAACACATTATTGACTGAGTTTATAAAACTGGACTTTCCTGCTCCGACTTCACCAACAACCAGAATCCTGACGAACCGAGCACTTGTTCCCTTGAGCTTGAATGTCCTCAGTTTCTTTTCAATTTTGTCCTTTTCTCTGTTACAATCAGAAAGTCACAAACTTTCCCTTAAATAAATGATATAAAGCATGACACTGAGCATGCAGATAAGTTTGTGTACTAATGTAAAGTGTAATATGAGCTACAGAGGCTGTTCATTCATTACATAACCCAAGGAGAGTAAAGCAAATTATTGTGTTTATTTCTTATTCATCTATCTACAGGATAAAGAAAGAAATAAAGAAAGTAAGAAACATTTTTTAATAAACGGTATCAAATAAAGAAAATCAATCCTTTTGGTTTCAGAGCAAATGTATGTTGTAACAGGTTCTGTTCAGAAGTGAGGATACATATTAATTACAGTTTAGGGGTAGAATTAACACCATGGGAACATTAAAGAGGGAAAATAGTCATTTCTCGCTCAAGGCAATGAGGTTTTCTTCTATATAATTAAAGAAACTTACCCCCAAGGCATTCTCCTCCATGGTTGATCAAATTCTGAAGAACAGACAACCAACATCAACATTTACATAAACAGTGCAGTCGAACGTATGTGTTCATTATTCAGAATGTCTACAGTCTTCTGGTTCTGCAGCAAATGTGATCACCTAATGTGATTTTTCTGTCTCAATCGCTTCAATCAATCTCTCTCACTCTCATTCACTTTCTGCCGCTTATCCGAACTACCTCGGGTCCCGGGGAGCCTGTGCTTATCTCAGGCGTCATCGGACATCAAGGCAGGATACACCCTGGACGGAGTGCCAACCCATCGCAGGGCACACACACACACACACACACACACACACACACACACACACACACTCTCATTCACTCACGCAATCACACACTACGGACAATTTTCCAGAGATGCCAATCAACCTACCATGCATGCCTTTGGACCGTGGGAGGAAACCGGAGTACTCTGAGGAAACCCCCGAGGCACAGGGAGAACATGCAAACTCCACACACACAAGGTGGAGGTGGGAATCGAACCCTCAACCCTGGAGGTGTGAGGCGAACGTGCTAACCACTAAGCCACCGTGCCCACTTCAATCAGTCACAATGAAATATTAATTTGTAGTGAATTTAAAACACAAACCATGAATTTTAATGTAATGTTTTGTGATTAAAGGTTTACTAAAAAAAGGAATAAGTGGTCAGTAAGATTGAAGAAAAAAAAACAGTTTACATAAATCAACAAAACATGATTATTTGCTTAGAAGTTAATTGCTTACTAAATTAAAGAAGTTTATTGAATGATGCAGAGTGAATGTGATCAATTCACATATTAATGTAAACTGAGTACGGTATGAAATCTCAGACGGATGTTGGATGTTGCTGATGGGAGTTATAACTATTGTATAAAACAATCATGTTACAATAGTGCAGCAGTAATTCAACAAGTTTTTTTCAGTTTGTCAGACAATAAAATGGGCTAGAATCTAACTGAGACCTACTCCTGTAAACACTGAAAAATCCTGAGAAACTGTGAATACATTGTACATCTACAGTAGTTATATCTGAATTCTAAGCACAAATTCTGTCTTACATTCTTGTTACGTCTGTAAAACTCAGCTGTGTAATTTGATAAATGATCTACTGCATGCACACGATTAGAAAAGCTGTTTTAAACTGAAATTTCTGCTTTAAACTGAATTCTCAAAACTTGAAAGTAGGAACATGTTTCCCCATTCTGTATATTTGTTTCCACTTAGTCACTGTGAATCACACTGGCTCCAATTATGCCAAGAAACACTGATCACAATCACAATTTCTGTATGAATGTCTGAAAAATTTTTTACATTTGTGTTACCAAGTTTGGGAGGTGGAGGTGGAGGTGGATTATTGTTTCCCATTTTCTCCAATTAATTCTGTTGAAAAATCATGATAGAAAAATAAAACTTTTTATTTCCTTTTTCTACACAGGTACACATCTCTACTTAAATTATAAATCTGACAGCTCCCGTTGTTATAGAATTCATTATTGGACTGTAAATTTAATTTAAAACAAAAAGACCTGCTTCAGAAAAAAGCATGGAGAGGCAGAAGCAAGAAAGTGACAGAGAATCAGAGAGTGCTGAATTAATTCTAATTAGATTAGATTCTATTACATTAGATTAGATTTCAGCTTATTGTCATTGTCTAAAGCCAATGTTCAAAGACAATGAAATGCAGAAAGAATATAACCATAAGTTCATAAGTGTTACATTTTCTAATGGTATAAATGGTAAGTTGTATAAATTCTAATGAGTGAATATCACTATATTTGTTTCCCAGTTGCAAAATCATGATAGATGCAAACACATACACACATGTCCATATTTAATTAACTTCTGTTTAACATCCAAGAAAATTCTTAAAGCCTAATTGACATAATTTAAGATTAAAATGTTTATGTAAAGATCAAATAACAGTAAAAATAAACCCACATATACTCACGGTTTATGGTTACACAGATCTACTGCAGCTTTACACAGTGCCAGTTATATAGCATCAGTTGGGGGCTCCTCCTCCTCCTCCTCTTCCTACTCCTCTTCCTCCTCCTCCTGGGCTATTCTCATTCTAGATTCTTTCAAATGGAGGCATTTCATGGAAATGGAAAGTGAAAATAAATCCACATGCTGTTCAAAGAAAATCAGTAGATGTTTGGTGAAATGATTAAGTTATTATTAATTAAGTTATTATTATTAACACTATTATGATGTTTCAGTATCTCCAGAATACTTTACCTTCTCTGTATATTGTGGAGTTTATATAGGCGCACACACACACACACACACACACACACACACACACACACACACACACACACACAGTCACTTCTATAAATATAAAATAATCATCTCCTTACAGAAAACATCACCATAGGAACAATTCTACACATTCATTATAAATTCAGTTGAACTCCAGTGTGGGTTTTGTGACTATTCTAGTTAATAACATATTAGAACAGGTGTGTTGATGTAAACCTGGGTTGTGGCTTGCAGTAGGAGCTACAGGTACAGAAAATGTAACATCACTTACACATGTGTTCACCACATTGACTTTTACATATTTTGTTGATTTTCACTGAATGTTGTTCACATCCTGTGCAGAAAATTTCTGTGAATCATATGTTTATAAATTTGTAGGAAAATGTAGATAAATAAAGCCACAGTTTAGTACTTTTTTGATTGCTGTCTTGCACAATCCTTTACAATATCTCAGGTCCAGTGTTGTGCTTGTTACTAAGAAATAGTTACTAGTTACCGTTACTAGTTATTTCATTCAAAAAGTATCGCGATTACTTTAATTACAACAAAAAGTAACGCGTTACTGTTAAAAGTAACTTTTTAGTTACTGTTTTATAGAACGTTCTTTAATGCTCCCGTTAGTGTCCTTTTATTGTCTATACAAACACAAAACCAGACATCCCAAGTGATCCGGATGTTCCAGGAGTCTCCCGCATATTGATAGCGGCTCCCTGATGCCCGCAAATTAGTTACAATCTCCCGGAATCTGGAGCGAGCGAGCAAGAGCGCGCATGCGCGACAAAGACTGTGCTCCAAACTTTGTAGCACGTGCACGGCAGAGAGGGAGGGGCCAATCCTGATTGGCCTGTTTCGGTAAGTCAACCAATCAATTGTCAGTGTGGCCGGGCTATATCCCATGTGTTTCGGAATACCGCCCATTACTGCCACACATACATGAATAAACAGAAACACGCCCACAGCACGTCTTCTTCGTGTTTACAGGTTGGCATCCACCAATCCTACAATGTGTCGTTGCTGTAAACAGGTTAGTCTGTAGGCTACACTTCAGCCTAAATGAATTATTTTAAAAAAGTAACGGACAAACGCACCATATGGTAACGGTAACGGAGTTACTTTAAAAAGTAATGCGTTACAGTATTAGTTACTGTCAAAAGTAACCGCGTTACAGTAACGCGTTACTGCCCAACACTGCTCAGGTCACTGCAGCTATAAAACATTCAGTAAGTATTTATTTTCATTCCAGTATTTCTGTACAAGCAGTATTGTTTGAACATACGGTTTTTACACTGGTCGGCGCTGTTTTTGTTTATTGTCTTTTGTGTATTGTCTTGCATTTTTTGTTTGCACTGTCTTTTTTTTTGTCTTGTCCTGCACTGTTTATACCAGGATGTACAGATACACTTTATGTGTCCAGGACTAACTTACTAAGTCTTATAGCCCTGTCTTTGTTTCATGTAGCACCATGATCCTGGAGAAACATTGTCTCATGTCACTGTGTACTGCAACAGCTATATATGGCTGAAATGAAAATAAAAGCTTCTTGACTTGACTTGACTTGGCCTACTTGTTGAGCATAACCACTGACGACATCACATTATAACTTCAACTGATGACCCTGTCTGAAAATCTTTTCACCTCTAAAACATTCCTCACAAACTCATGCTTCATGATCAGGACTACCCCATTTCTCTTCCTATCCACACCATAATAAAACAGTCTGTATTCCTCTTCAATACTACAAACCTTGCTCCCATTTCACCTGGTTTCCTGCACACACAGTATATCTACCTTCCTTCTCTCCATCATTTCATCATGACTTGACTTAACTTTTGGGAGGGTTGCAACATTAACCCTGTTACAACCTTCCCAGTCTCTCCATATAACACACACACACATGTTCAAGCATTTTATTTTTAACACACCTTGAAAAAGCTCGATTTACTGTAAACTGAATGTATTTTGTTGATAAACTGACCTCTGACAAAAAGATGTACTGCTATTATGGTAGCATCCAAACAGCAAAAAGTAACATTTATTTTTTAGGCTTTTATTTTCTAATCTGTTCATGTTTTCTTGTGTGGACGTTATAACACCTTGCTGACTGGATGAATCAGTAGGTGCATTGTTTTTGTAAAGTTTTTTTTAGTTCAGAATATTCAGCAATCAGTGTATACAAATACATTCTAAGATCTTATGAAAACATCTTCCCCCTGGTAATAAGTGTTTCTAGAGCTTTGTGTCAGATCACATACTGTACCAATGATACGCTCTTTGCTCTGTGAAGGAACAAAACTCGAAAATCTAGAGATTCCTGTTCATGTAAAAGCAACACGTCATCCACTGAAATGTCAGTAAGTGACCCATGACTGGGGCAGATGCATTTTATAAAAGCCTAGAAAGTATTTTTATATATTCATGCAAATAAGTGCATTTGCAATTTAAAAACAAAATATTCAAGTTCAAGTGGTTGAAGATGATTGATAAGTCCATTAGATAATTACTGACATATTAGTTACACATTCTCCTTGTTTTTACAATCTTCTATATCATATTTTAACTTGTCTGTCAATTGGTGCCACATTTCACAGCTGACATTCTCTGACAGCTGAGAATTTCACAGCTGACCACACATTCTCACAGTTACAAACAGCTGACATCTGACTGGAATTCTAAAATGTCCCTATGTTTAAATCTAGTTGCGGACACTGCATTAGGCAAATCCCAATGCTGTACAAATGGGGAACGTGAGCAATGAATACACTTATTTATTACAAGCAGAAATGTATGTTTTATCAGCTATATACACATATGTCCTGTTACAGAGGCCCAGCAAAGTATAAACTCCCCTGTTCTGAAGGCAAAATTAGAATTTTGTGAATTTCAGATGTGGGTTACTGATGAGTCAGGATCAATGCCAAGCTGCCCAAAGACTGCCAAGCTACCATTAGTGGGACTTTTGAGCAGATTCCTTAACTCTCTCTGCTTCAGTTACACCATTTCATATCTGACCTTATGCTCTGACTGTCTTCATCTTCTGTGAATCTCTCTCATTCCTTTTCATTCTTCTGATTTCTTTCCCTCTCACATTCTGTATCTTCTCTCACTTCTCGCACAATTTATTTACATTTACAGCATTTGGCAGACGCCCTTATCCAGAGTGACGTGCTTAAATCTCTATCATTGGATACATTAATGCTGGTTCACTAGGTTACATACTTAAGATACCATGAGTTTAAAAATACAAATATCAAAGATACAATGAAAAAGTTTCAAAGTTTTTTTGTTATTTTTAAATAAATGCAGAAGATAGGGAAAGAAGTGTTAGTTGAAGTGTTTCCTGAATAAGTAGGTCTTCAACCGCTGTTTGAAAATAGCCAGTGTCTCAGCTGTCCGGACCTCTAGGGGAAGTTCATTCCACCACCTTGGTGCCAGAACACAAAAGAGTTGTTTCACATACCTAAGATAAAGAAGCTAAACAATGACCTGTTATTAAATACATCACCCAATCATGCTTTATTACTATCATATAATCTGAATTATGAACTGTTTTCACCTATACCTGAATACTACAAAAGCTTTAATAATAAATACATTTTGTATGTATTGTGCAGTGTTGTATAAAGTACTAGAAAGCAATACTTGAGTAAAAATTCAAGTATCGTACTAGAAAAAGACTTTGGTAGAAGTGAAAGTTACCTTTTAGAATATTACTCAAGTAAAAGTCTTAAAGTATCTGATATTTACTGTACTTAAGTATCAAAAGTCATTTTCTGACATTTAATGTACTTAAGTATTTGAATTAAAAGTAAAAAGTAAAGTTTTTGTGATTTTCGGTAGGCATAAGAGGCACTTCATCCGGTAGGAAGAATCATTCCAATGTACAGAAACATTTCTTGAAAATGGGGTGGCCAGGGGGTGACCATGGCAATTTTATGGGGTCCACAGACTATGACACAAATTACCCTAACAAGGAGCATGGATGAATCACATAATTGCTCATTAAAGGTAGAATATATTTCTCATAATCTATTTTAAAATTTTTTAATATATTATGTTATAATTTTATCTTGTGTATGTCACACATAAATCAACACCTAATTACATTTTTATGTAAAGCCTAAATTGAAGAAACCATCTATAAACAAGCTAAATTCTGAACTGGA
Source organism: Tachysurus vachellii (assembly GCF_030014155.1). NCBI lineage: Eukaryota > Metazoa > Chordata > Actinopteri > Siluriformes > Bagridae > Tachysurus > Tachysurus vachellii. The sequence continues at coordinate 1,340,646 of NC_083483.1, read as the reverse complement.
CATGTGACTAACTGACTGAATGCCTGGTGGCTTCGCAAACCTGTTGGTGGTTCTTGTGAAGTCTGACTACTAGCATCAGGCAGGAAGCTGCTCTGGGGTACTGTGGTGATGTAGGGGCTGGAGGCTGGGGGCTGGGCTGGGGGCTGTTTGCACCTGATCTGTATGTGTTTGCTTCTTTAAAAAGTCTGATATCTCTGCCTTTCTTTTCATTTATTTTTTTTTTTGACCCTATTTAAAAATATGACACTTGGATATAATACATTTAAGCATCAAAACATCGTTTTTTTAATTAAAACTCAACTTTAACTACAAATCCCACTATAATAATTGCACTTTAAAATCAACTGTCAGCTTAAATGATAGCTAACAGGCAAATTTATGATAGCTAACAGGCTGTCTGCAATTGCAGTAATCTTTTGAGTAACATTACCAGATACATAGTTTAATAACAACAATAAACACTGACAGCTGTAAAACTAGTTACCTCATATTAGCTAAACAGTTAAAGAGCTACACACACACACTGCACTGTATACATGTATAACTAGCACAAATGTCAACGTCATGTATATTATGGCTAAACTGGGGAACGAACCGATCTCTCTTGTCTGATTAATCTGTTAATAGCGTCTAACGTCAATTTATAAAGCGACTCAACTTTGAAAATATTTTTCTGGAAAACTAAATCCTGATGTTTAATCTCAAAACTTACCGAAATCTGACATTACAGTATTCTTCTCTACCTCCCAACTCTTTCTTGTCATTGATTGATGGATTTGAAATGTTGAGCATCGCTGTGACCAAACGTCAAACGTAGACTTCTTTTGATAGGTGAAATGAGATGTCAGTTAGCATCAAACTTCCAATGATATCAAATAAAAATTCGGGGTGGCACCTGGGGTGGCCAATCAGATGTCAGGGGTGTTCAGTGCCACCCTGGACACCCCTCTGGCTCCGCCACTGTTTGTAACATTTATAAAACTGTTTGCATACTTATTGGTGTCATAAAGAGACATACCACATCGAACACAGTCAAAAATCCTATCCATGCTATTTTTACTTGCAGCTAGCACATTATTTTAATCAGTACTTCAGACCGGGGGGCACGGTGGCTTAGTGGTTAGCACGTTCGCCTCACACCTCCAGAGTTGGGGGTTCGATTCCCGCCTCCGCCTTGTGTGTGTGGACTTTGCATGTTCTCCCCGTGCCTCGGGGGTTTCCTCAGGGTACTCCGGTTTCCTCCCTCGGTCCAAAGACATGCATGGTAGGTTGATTGGCATCTCTGGAAAATTGTCCCTAGTGTGTGATTGCGTGAGTGAATGAGAGTGTGTGCCCTGCGATGGGTTGGCACTCCGTCCAGGGTGTATCCTGCCTTGATGCCCAATGACGCCTGAGATAGGCACAGGCTCCCCGTGACCCGAGGTAGTTCGGATAAGCGGTAGAAGATGAATGAATGAATGAACTTCAGACTAAATTTATGGCTGGTGGACCTCTGGTGTTTATACAGGGAACTGTTCAGCAGTCCATGATAACCACAGCATGACAGTGTGGTTAAGAATGTGATCAGAGTGAAAGGGTGAATTATGTACAGTAGAGCATTTGTTATGAAATATAATTAATGAATGAATAAATAAATAAATAACTTCTTGACCTTTCAGACTCCCTTTACAATGCACTTACACTGCACAATGCACAATATAGTATTTAAAACATGACTCCAGTATTTAAGATTTGAACAACTGATTAATTTTCTTATTCTGTTCATTGTTCCATGAATGTAATGAGAATAATGTAATGTAATGTAATGAGGATGTCCCCTCCGCTTCCCCGAATACAATTCTTTCCTTGTATACGCTCCTCACTGAGTTTACAAAGCAGGACTTCCCAGCTCCGCCTGGTCCATGAAGCAGTATTCTGAACTGCCTGATGTCTTGGCGGTTTTCCATAAATTTAAGAAGAAGTTCACTTAACTCAGATTTCAGATTATATGGCCTGTTTGGGATAAACACACTGAGAGTTTCAAATATAACTGGGAAATATAACTTTCTCAAGGCCTATAATAATCAGTTAAATGTTTGATCATCATGCTGTATGTGAACATAATGTATGTATATATATATATATATATATATATATATATATATATATATATATATATATATATATATATATATATATGTATGTATTTACCAAGAAAAATGTTTGCCTTGACCTGCAGAGTGGGGTGTGTTTTTCTTTAAATCAGTCCTGATTGACACTTTGCCAGAATTTTCTCATTGACTTGGTTTTCATGACACTACGTTGTCTAATAATTTTCAGGCATTTAAATTACACACAGATCACTGCTACTGAACTAATGACGTGACCTCTGACCAAACTAATTTAGTTTCACAACAACAACGATGATGTATATAATCAAACCCTTTACTATATTTTTGGTATATTTTCTTGCAAACCATGCAGATTTGTCATATGTAGATACAGCGGGGTGAAAGTGTTAAAGTGTTGCGATAACTTGCAAGGAGTCTGTTACAGCTCTGTGGGGGAATTTTGGTCCACTCATTTTTACAGAATTGTTGTAATTCAGCCACATTGAAGGGTTTTCGAGCATGAACCACCTTTTTAAGGTCATGCTACAGCATCTCAGTAGGATTCAGGTAAGGACTTTGACCATGATGTTATTTTTCTGAATTGAAATGTAATGACAATAAAGTTGAATCTAATCTAATGGCTCTCACTGTGGTTTGCTGGAGTCCCAAAGCTTTATAAACTGCATCATAACCTTTTCCAGACTGATAGAGTCTCATTTGTTCCTGAATTTCTTTGGATCTCAGCATCTCTTATTTAAGTGATTTCTTGATTGCAGACAGGTGAGGCAGTAATCAGACCTGGGTGTGGCTAGAGAAATTGAACTGAGGTGTGATAAACCAAAGTTATGTTATGTTTTAAGAGGGGCAAACACTTTTTCTCACCACTGTATATGGAATATAAAGCCTGATTTCAGTAAAACAAAACATTACTGAATTGATTATGCATTTCCAGTCAGTGTTTCTCCAAGGTTGCTTGAAGTCTGTATGCAAAAAAAATGAACACTTTTTTAATGATTTCTTTCTTCTATTTTTCTTTTCTTTCTTTTTTCTATCTCTATTAATCTTACTAGTTTAGGATTAATGACTTTGCCTAAGGAATACCATCACTGGTTATTTAAATATAGAATCTTATCCTCAAGCTTTTATCTGCAAACAGTTTATCCTGAAATTTAAGAAAAGGGCTGCCAACATTTGAGTTCAGCTTAGAGTGAGATTTTGGGGGCGGGGCTATGGTTATGGGGGGCTTATGTCTGGTCTCTCTGCGCATTGCTTTGCGAGATCATGCGGCGCAATTTATTTCCCTCATGGCTGCACGAGTCTGCGTGAGAATATGGGGGTGTGGCGTGAGAGGAGGACAATTGGGTCAATTGCGTGAGTCTCACGCTGAATGCGTGAGAGTTGGCAGCCTTGTTTAAGAAGACTGAAAACTGTATGAGAATGAAAAACATATGAGAATTTGCCTTCAGTGAAAATTTAGTCTTCAGTGTCAGTGTAAAGTTGATCCACTGTCACAACAGTCATGGGTAGCTCTCCACCAAGCTAGTGGGCACCTGCTAATGAGTTTTTAACTCTTACTCAGTGGTCATGCCCAGAATCACTAACAAGGTCTCTAGTCCTTAACATAGATTTCTTTATGGGTGATCCAGGAACTTTTAGAACTGTTACAAGAGCTCAGTTTGCCTCAATTTGGTAAAGTTCCTGTAAACCCTGACTCACAAAGATGTTATGTTTGATATGTCTAGTTAATGTCACCTTTAGTGCACATAAGATAGGAAGACAAAAATGAAAGTAATACAAGTTGAACCACAATTTTGTACGTGCATGCAATGTCAGGTATGTACCAGACCAAACCCTTTGCTTTTCACTAGACCATATAAAAGAACCCTGGTGTGGATTTTTTAATATATATGTAACACCCCTTATCATGATTGATTTAAATACATCTAGTTTATACCTGTCATACAATTACTCTAACTTCCTCGAGTATATTATATATACCTTTAACGCTAGTTCTCTTGGAGAAGTTCAAGAGTTCATCATATTCCTAATGAACATCAAATCATGGTATCATGATGTATCATAATTATCATGTATCATAAATATCACAATGATTTATTGCAAAAGAAACATTTGCTAAATTTTTAATCTATCAGCTGTTTGGTCCTTAGTAACAGTGTGCCAGATAACTGATCAGTCCACTGGTATGATGTGGCAGCAGTAATAACTGGGGTGAAGGGTGGTGTTCAGACTAATTTTGTTAGTTTTAGCTTGAATCACAGTGAGGACAGCTGCCAATGCACACGATGCTGCAAGTATTCAAAGTGGTACATATCAAACATCGGTGGATTTCGACTGTAATTATATCTTAATTCACAAAAGCCTGATTCAATTTAATTTATTGGATAAATCACAAGAGGGAGCAGAGTGCTTGTAAATATCTTGTATTTATGTAGCATTAAGTAGAATACTGAAAGGCAGTTGACAATATATCCTTTAGAACATCAGTACAATTTATCCATTTTTATTTACACAGGCCATTCAGATTCGTGTTCAGTCCCAGGTCAGTTTGTGAATTGACTGCTGCAGCTCACTTCAGGTCTCCATCTGAGCAACATTTGATCTCTTCAAATGATCCAAAATGCAGCTGCATAAATTATTGTCGGTCTTCTACAGTTCTCCCAAACAATCCCATTAGGCTGCCCACATCAGGTATAAACCACTGGTGATTGTCTACGAAGCCAGAAACAGACCAGAACCCCCTTTTCACATAGAACTTATCACACCTCTAGAACTGCTTCATTGGTCCCAGGATATAAGGAAGACAAAATTCTGTGGTGTCTTTATGCTTATCTTATAATATTACTTCCCAAAATACTTTTTAGACTGATAGAATTCTTAGCCTGTGACTAGTGAACTAGTATAATGATTTATTGATGGAGACTTCACTGCACTACTGAAAGTCTCTCCGTACAAGGGGATCGCCCAAATGCTATAAAATGTAAATATAAATAAATACATACAGTATGTAATAAAGAAGTATACTATTTCTATATTCAATTTTCATATGAAAAAATTCTTGTATTTTATTCAGTTCTATTTAAGTTCAGTCCTTTTTGTTAAATGTGCTTTCTTGCAGTTGCAAAAGAATGTGCTCACAACAGTAGTATTTTTAAAGTAATCAATTATAAGCTCCATTTCACTCTATCAGATGTTCTATTCAAATCAAATTTATTTGTACAGCGCTTTTTACAATTGACATCATCTCAAAGCAGCTGAACCGAACATAACCATAGAACAAAAGGTTATTATAAAGAATAATATAAAGATAAAATACATGTTAATAGATAATAATAGATGTTAATATGCACCAGGTTTAAACAGTCAGATTGACTTAATTGATGTGATGCCTTTATCTGTGTAAAAGACCTTACTACTAGAGCCAGGGCCTTTTTCAATAGACCTCAAGACAAGTAGAAATTAACTTCTAAAGGAGCTGGAGACATCAGGTACCAAACAGGAGTTGGCAGGACTTCACGGTAATTATTATTTATAACATTTCTACTGTTTTGTTTGTTTACATTAATGACACATTAATGGCACAATTGTTCATATTTTGGTGATGCTATAATAATGAATAAGAAAAAACAACACAGCTTTAAACCCCATTAAAAAAATAAACCAAATATTATAGAGAAAAAAGTAGATAAAAAAAACTGTTAATCATGGTCAAATATGACATCACTGATAAAGTCATTATTATTATTGTTTTTTTTTTAATGTCCACAAAAAGTGGTTATCAAGCAGGATGTAATAGAAGATATCATTTTTCTCAAATACTGAAACACTGAATGTATGAATAACATTCAAAATAACAGTGAGCTGTAGCATAAACAGATGAGAGACTTAAATTTAATAAAAGCCAATTAAATATGCTCTTAATTAGTCTACACTAGTAATCCCAGTCACAAATTACAATTTTATGACTTTGTGATTGTAGTTATAGTTGAAGTAGTTAATCATGATTAATATATGAGCTACATAAAGATTTGATGAAAATAAAGACCTAGGGTTTTAGCAGATACTCAGATGTTACCCTCTTCAAAGTAATCCTTAACAAATCCTACAATTGCCTTCAATGCAGAGAGAATAAGGACATCTTTTTTGACATCTATTTCAGTCTCCTCATAATAGTTGCTCACTGGGAAGATGTATTTCAGTGCTGGACCAACTCGGTGGCTACATAACTGCATCTAGACATATAGAAATTACAAACAGTCAGAAGAATGCTAACAAAAATTTCTATTTGCACAAAAACAGCAGAAAACAAGATCAAATTTGTATTGATTACAAGAAAAATAAAAAAAACTTTAAACAAAAGTAGGAAAATATGTGTAAGAAGTAAAAACCTTTTCTTTGATTTTCCGGCTATTGTAAACCTCAGCTAGATCATTTGTAACCAGTGGGCAGAGAGCAGCATCAATTTTTGTCATCAGAACCACATGAGGGATGCCTGGGGTTTACAGATAAGTTAAAGAAAGCTGTCAGGGTGCACAGAGGATACAGAGACACTAGTCAGAGAAGAGGTGAGATTAATCCTGACACACAAGGGAAATCAGTGATGAGTGGCAGGACGTGGGCGAAGACAAGACATAAATAAAAAAAAAAAAACACATGTAGAAACATGAAAGCATGGAACAGAAGTGGGTTAACAAGTGTGTGTTGTGCTGTGGGCTGCTGCACAACTCGGCTTTCATCGCTTTGTGTAAAGGAAAGGTTTGAGGAACAATATGTATTCACTGAACACATCTCATGCAGGGTTTAACCTTGTCCTGGAACAGGGCTTGGGAGTCTGCCACGTTTGCTTCGGCAGGGGGCGCTAAAGTGTAAATTTCACAAGGAAATACAATATACGAAAGTTTTAATAAAATAAATCAGGAACTAAACTGGAAAGAGGTGAAATTAATCCTGAACCATGATGATCAGCGATAAGACAGAGCAGAGAAAAGATATGAACCAAAACACAATGTGTAAAAGGAAAAAAGCAATAAAAATATGGAACAGAAGCTGAATCGAGTGACGTAATGATGTGTGCTGCTCAGCTCAGCTCACAGCACTCAGTGTGAAGTAGAGATTCAGACCTAAGCAATGTTTTATTTTTATTTATTTAAATGCATCTGTGAAAAGCGCTAACATTCAACAACGCATTCATGCCAGAAAACTTCAGACAGACAAATTAGCTGAAATCCCAAAATACCTCATAAAGTTGGCGGCATCAAAAACAGCAGGAAAGTAATACTGAATGGGAAATTAAATATATTCTTAATGAATGCATTTATGAAGGTTTTAATAATGTTCTTCTTTATTTTCAGTTGGCCCCTAGTTTTCTGAAAAGTTTTCTGAAAGCAACTACAGTCCTTTTTATATAAACTTGAAAGCTTTTACATTTTATGAGAATAGAAACAAACAAACAAACAAATATCTTCTACAAAAAATACACACTAACTATTAAATACAATCAATCCAGAAAAAACAAGGAATATAATAATATAACGAATGTAATATTCTTACATATATTATAACACATCATTTAGTAACTCACCCAATCTGAGGGCAGATTTTCTGACAGTTTGCATCTTCTGAATCATCTCATCCTCCATTAAGGAGATTTTGTTTGCAGGCACTACACTCACCAAACAGTGAACTTTGTCATTCAGACTGGGTTCATGTATGTAGTTTGGATCAGCATCAGTCAGTGGAGAAGCAGGATTAAACTGAGGACAAAGAAAAGAACAGTAAAATTGCTCAAGGGCACCTCAGTCATGGTATTGCCGGACAGAGACTTGAACCCACAGCCTTAGGGTTAGGTGTCAAACTCTCTGGCACACTATCTGGCACACCGTTACAAAGGACCAAACATCTGATAGATTTAAAATTTAGCAAATGTTCCTTTTGCAATAAATCATTGTGATATTTATTAGTTATGATACATGATACCATGATTTGATATTCATTAGGAATATAATGAACTCTTGAACTTCTCCAAGAGAACTAGCGTTAAAGGTAAATATAATATACTCGAGGAAGTTAGAGTAATTGTATGACAGGTATAAACTAGATGTATTTAAATCAATCATGATAAGGTGTGCTGTTATATTAAAAAGTCCACACCAAGGTGGTTTTATATGGCCTAGTGAGAAGCAGAGGGTTCGGTCTGGTACATACCTGACATTGCATGCATGCAAAATTGTGGTTCAACTTGTATTACTTTCATTTTTGTCTTCCAATCTTATGTACACTGAAGGTGACATTAACTAGACATATCAAACATAACATCTTTGTGAGTCAGGGTTTACAGGAACTTTATCAAATTGAGGCAAATTGAGTTTTTAAATTGCACACATTAAGGAAAACATTTATCCCCCAAAAAAACAAACGAAAAAAAGTTGACACTCAGTAGTGGCTTCATCAAAGACAGCAGTTGCAGTGGTTTAGTGTTTACTTCCTGTATTTCTAGAAATTTTTGATAAACACCTGAGCATTTTACCAGCCAGTTATTGTAACAGTTCTAAAAGTTCCTGGATCACCAATAAAGAAATCTATGTAAAGGACTAGAGACCTTCTTAGTGATACTGGACATGACAACTGAGTAAGAGTTAAAAATTCATTAGCAGGTGCCCATTGGCTTGTTCTGCTCAAAAGTCCCACTAGTGGTAGCTTTGCAGTCTTTGGGCAGCTTGGCATTGATCCCCGACTCATCAGTAACCCACATCTGAAATTCACAAAATTCACATTTTGCCAGAAGACTTCAGAACAGGGGAGTTTATACTTTGCTGGGCCTCTGTAACAGGACATGTGTATATAGCTGATAAAACATACATTTCTGCTTGTAATAAATAAGTGTATTCATTGCTCTCGTTCCCCATTTGTACAGCCTTGGGATTTGCCTAATGCAGTGTCCGCAACTAGATTTAAACATAGGGACATTTTAGAATTCCAGTCAGATGTCAGCTGTTTGTAACGTAGCTGTGAAATGTGGCACCAATTGACAGACAAGTTAAAATATGATATAGAAGATTGTAAAAACAAGGAGAATGTGTAACTAATATGTCAGTAATTATCTAATGGGCTTATCAGTCACTTGAATATTTTGTTTCATCTATCGTTTCAAACGATCGTTACCAGGGAGGAAATGCTGGATATTCTGGACTAACCAGAACGTGTTTATGCACCTACTGATTCATCCAGTCAGCAAGGTGGTATAACGTCCACACAAGAAAACATGAACAGATTAGAAAATAAAAAGCCAAAAAATAAATGTTACTTTTTGCTGTTTGGATGTTACCTTAATAGAAGTACATCTTTTTGTCAGAGGTCAGTTTATCAACAAAATACATTCAGTTTACAGTAAATCGAGCTTTTTCAAGGTGTGTGAGTGTGTGTGTTATATGGAGAGACTGGGAAGGTTGTAACGGGGTTAATGTTGCAACCCTCCCAAAAGTTAAGTCAAGTCATGATGAAATGATGGAGAGAAAGAAGGTAGATATACTGTGTGTGCAGGAAACCAGGTGAAATGGGAGCAAGGTTTGTAGTATTGAAGAGGGATACAGACTGTTTTATTATGGTGTGGATAGGAAGAGAAATGGGGTAGTCCTGATCATGAAGCATGAGTTTGTGAGGAATGTTTTAGAGGTGAAAAGAGTTTCAGACAGGGTCATCAGTTTGAAGTTAGAATGTGGTGTTGTCAGTGGTTATGCTCAACAAGTAGGCCAAGTCAAGTCAAGTCAAGAAGCTTTTATTTTCATTTCAGCCATATATAGCTGTTGCAGTACACAGCAGGGGCGTAGATTACGCGGGGGACGCGGGGGACATGTCCCCCGCACTTTTTATAAAATGTAAATTCGTCCCCCTCACTTTTTTAGTGGAGAGTTGTGTTCACCACATGTTGAGGTTTTAATGGAGAAATGTATATAAATGCAGAGTGATTTAAAATTCAAAGAGACAAGAAAGTTTAAGATAGTCTATACATGACGTTCACGGCAATCAGTCACTCACTTGTCACGTCATCATCACGCGCCCTCAGTACTGTAGCTCGAGTCACACCCGCGGTCCAGCATTCGGTTACGATGAGCTCAAAGTGGCAAAAAACGCTTCACTCCTTTTTTATAAAAATGTCAAGCAGTGTAAGTTGGCATACGGTATCTGAATTGTGTTGCACAATGTTTAGTAACTCTGCCTGTTGCTCTTGTTGAATAATTAGCAAGTTTTAATTTAAAGAATTATAAGGAAAAATAGCTGCTTTGACAAACGTTATATAAACTCTTTTATAACGTCTTTTGTTTTAACAAGTGTGTTATCAAAACCCTTCAAATAAGAATAAAGATAATGTTGAACTGAGATTTTACAGCATGTCACTCTGCCAATTCTACATAATATCAAGTATGTGTCACTGTATGTACACAACAGAGACGAGGACGACGAATAGTGACATTAAAGATGTCATTTTAATAATAAGGAGCAGGTAAATAAGGTAAAAAGATGTCCTTTTAAGGGTACTGTCCCAGTAGCAAGTATTTCTTTCTTTCTGTTTTATAATCATATATAATCATAACGCATATAAAGCATGATTTAAAAAAATCATGATTAAAAATAAAACCTGTCATTTACACAACGGTTAACTGAAAAAAAAAACAGATAACACTAGACATTTTGTCCCCCCCCACTTTTTAAATGATGGCTACGCCCCTGGTACACAGTGACATGAGACAATGTTTCTCCAGGACCAGGGAGCTACATAGAACAAAGACAGGGCTATAAGGACTTAGTAAGTTAGTCCTAGACACATAAAGTGCAACTGTGCAACCTGGTGTGCAACAAAGTGCAGGACAAGACAAACAAGACAATACACAAAAACTGCGCCGACCAGTGTAAATACTGCATGTTAAAACAATATTGCTTGTGCAGAAATACTGGAATAAACACAGTATTATAGCACAGGTACCTGAGATATTGTATTATTATAAAGTATTGTGCAAGACAGCAATAAAAAAAAAGTACTAAACTGTGGCTTTATTTCTCTACAGTTTCCTACACATTTATAAACATATGATTCACTGAGATTTTCTGCGCAGGATGTGAACAACATTCAGTTCAAAATCAACAAAATATGTAAAAGTCAATGTGGTGAACACGTGTAAGTGATGTTAATTTTCTGTACCTGTAGCTCCTACAGTACTGCAAACCACAACCCAGGTTTACATCAACACACCTGTGCTAATATGTTATTAACTAGAATAGTCACAAAACCCACACTGGAGTTCAACTGAATTTATAATGAATGTGTAGAATTGTTTCTATGGTGATGTTTACTGTAAGGAGATTATTTTACATTTATAGAAGTGCATTTTAAGCATTTTATCACTTCCGTCAGGTATCAGGTGTGTGTGGGGGGTGGCTATATAAACTTATGTTCACTTTCTATTTCCATGAAATGCCTCCATTTGAAAGAATGCACAAAGAGAAAATAGATAGGCTAGGAGGAGGAGGAGGAGGAGCCCCCAACTGATGCTATATACAGTAACTGGCACTGCGGAAAGCTGCAGTAAATCTGTGCAGCCATAAACCGTGAGTATTTCTGAGAGAAAATATACCACTTCTGGTTATATGCTGGTTAGAATATTTTCAACTTTTAAATGTCGGTGTGTGTTTGTTTGTGTGTATAAAAGCAGAGACTTGGAAAGCTCTTCTAACAGTGTGTGAGTAGCTGTGAGTATTTCTTTTTTTTTTCTTTCTTTCTTTTTTTTTTTTTAAATCTAACATGAAACATCTATTTCTACTTTTCACCTCAGGATTGATCATAAAATGGGAGCGTCTGAGTCCACACCTGTTCAACCCTCCCCAACAAGAATCTACCACAGTTATACACCACCATCACCACCACCACCTCCTCCACCAGGTGAGCGTAGTGACCACACCTCAATCCAATGCTCATTGTGTATCTGCCTGATCTTACCAAGCTGTTCATCCTGTACACTGATATTCTGGATTTGATCTTGCTTTGCTACCTATTCTTGTATTTTGGATTTTCCCAGTTTGTGTGGTTTGCTCATCCCCTGACTGTTGCCTGTTTCCTGTTTGCACGTCTTGCCTCACAATTTGGAGTTGCCAGTTCTTTTAATAGCTGAACTCCCGTCTACATCAGTCTAGCTTTCCTTACAGTAGGAATGTGTAACTCACAAGTGAATGAACAGGTTTAACACCACACACCCGTTTGTTGATTATTTCTATTGAATAGTTTAAAATGATCCATTTATAACAGGTTCTCTCTGCTGTAAATGAGAACTCCTTGGTATACATCTAACAATGTGCATTTTCCTGGACTTGCCCATGTACAGGTTTGCTATATTTCACAGACAATTGCAAAAATGTAACTTTTCTTTTTGTTTCTTTTCAGAATATGATACGCCATGGAGGAAAATGCCTTGGGGGTAGGTTTTATTAAAGCAATGGAGCTTTTGTTTATGAGCAATTCTGCTCATATTTCAGCCTCAAAACTTATCAAATGTCTTCAACACATTTATAAATTTATACTTAAATATCAACATATAGTCAATTTAATTTTTAAAAGTTTTTTTTTCTTCAAATCACTAACTGTGAGTAAATTGTAGTTTGTTTTTTTGTGACTTTTTGTATGTAATAGGAAAAAAGACGCTTTAGAAGAGAAACTGAGGAACTTTAAGCTCAACACTACTGATGTTAAGTTTGTCAGGATTCTGATCGTTGGTGAAGTTGGAGCAGGAAAGTCCAGCTTTATAAATACAATCAATGATGCTTTCCAAGAGCGAATCACCTCTGGGGCACTTGCTGGAACATGTGGAACCAGTTTCACAAAAAAGGTAATACAACATGCTCAATGATTTGATTGTAAATTTCAATCAAATAAACCACAGTTTTGTTTAAATTAAAGTCATCTCACATTTATAGACAAAAATATTTTATATTTTTTATATTAAGTGTGAAGAGAGACAAAACCTGGACCTTTTGAAAACGATCATTCAACGACATCCCATGCATTAAAAAAGCACTGTTCTTTTTTGCTTTAGTGCAGAAACCTGGATATTTGGAACTGCACAGTTTAAAAAGAATCATTTAAAAGCAAAACCCACCCAAATGAGCCCAGAATCAGCTATATGTGCAGACTCAAATATGCAAAAAGGTTATATGGAGCTTTAACAAATATGACATTAGTGTGAATAGGGTTTCATTCTATCTGAGTGGAACCTTTGTGTGTTCTCAACCTCAGTAGAGTTCTGTAGTCAGGTGAGGATACAGCACCTTTTAAACAGTTATTTTAAACAAGAAATCTTTTTCAGTTTAATTGACTCTTAAACTTGGGTAAAAAATAGCAAATGAAAGAAATCTAATTCATTCTCCAAACAGACAACTAGGTGTAAAGGCACCACAAGGTGTCAGCCTCAGCACCTAAAGAGGCACAGCATTGTACAGTTCAATATTATGTTTAACTTTCAGGATGTTTGGATTTTCAGGATTATTTCATCTTAAGTAAAAAAAAAAAAAAATTGCAATAAATGGTATACAATTTGTGTCTTTGTCTTTCAGTATCAAACTCATCATATCAAAGGGAAGGATGGCTCCCGTTTGCCTTTTGTCTTCAATGATATCATGGGACTTGAACGTGAAGGTGGCAAAGGCATATGTGTAGATGACATTATCTCAGCCTTAAAGGGGCTAATTGAGGAAGGATACAACGTGAGGACATTCAACTTTCACAATGAGATAAAACAATAACTTTCAGACTTTTTACAATGTATATTGTTAGTATATTGTATTAGGTTCATAGTACAACTGATTTTCTGTAGCAATTAACCCAAATTGAACTGAAGATTTATTCTTTCACCAATTTTCAGTTTAATCCTCTTCATCCTGCATCTGGGAAAGACTCCAAAAACAATCCCAGGGTTTCTGACCAAACCTTCTGCCTGGTCAACGGTGTAATTACAACGGGTGTAATATAAGTTCTATACTAAATGTAACTAATTAATAAAACTTAAAAAAAATGAAATCATGACAAATTGTTGTGATATAAGAATTACACACTGGAGTGATCTTCATCCTACTTTGCAGATTTGCCTCAAGTAATCATCATGACAAAAGTTGATGAAATTTGCCCACTGGTTAAAAAGGACATAAGAAAGGTGTACACCAGTAAGAAGATTAAATAAAAGGTAATTGTGTTCTTAAAGTATATGTATACTAGCACTGTAACTGATTACAAAATGTGGCATTGAAAAGATATGTTCTAACTGTATAAAAACACACAATTAGACAGTACCACTATTATTTATCTTATATATTTATAAAATGTCCATCTCACAGCATTTTGCTCTCCAGAAAATAACTGATTAATATAAACTTCCTGAAAATTCTTCCTGGAAATCATAAAGGCTTCCAAGATTCCAAGTCCAGTGAACTTTTTATTTTAAATATTAATACATAAAGTAATAATAATATTTATAAGTAATAATATTTCCTGTGAAATATTATGAGGTGACTGCTGTCAACTATAAAAAGCTTGCTAGATTATTTCACAAGGTGTCTGTTTAAGGATTTAAATAAAGTTCTGTTCTTCTGTATTTGTTCTCATTTGTGGGAAAAAAATTAATGTTTTAATAAGGTTTCTTATTTATAAATTTCTTTTAAATAAATGGTTTGTTACTGTTGTTTTTTTTTTTTTTTTTTAAGATGCAGGGGTGCAGTAATGTACTGGGGATTCCAATGAGCCACATCTTCCCTGTGAAGAATTACCACAAGGAGACTGACACAAGTGATGACATGGATGTTCTGATCCTCAAGGCACTTGATCAGATTGTGAATCTTGCCAATGATCAGCTGGAAAACCAAACCTCTTGTGAAAAATGGGAGTGAAGACTTTTTTCACTTTTACACTCATGAGAAGAGTCAACATAGTGAAAAAAAAATTAATCAGCAAGAAATTGTACAATACGTCAAATCAAAGGATGAAGGGCAATAATAGAGAGACATAAAGAATCGTTTCACAGATAATCTGTAATTTAAGCTCATTTTCTCTACTTTAATCATACCTGGTTTGTGATTATTAATATTTGCTTTGTACATTGTACTTTTATTTAAATAAAATACAATACAATGTTCAGTTATTATTATGTTTGATCCTACTTATATTTAAGATCAATAACATTACACAAAACATGTCATTATATTTACACGTAACTATCATCCTATTTCATAGTTATTACATAACTATTTAGGCCCAAAAAATTAATCATATTTCATTAATGAACAAAGTTTCTGAAATTATTTACTCGCTATTAATTAAGCCCTGGAGAAATAGTGCTAGGCCTTAAGAAGTACACTTATGTAAGAACACCACCAGGGGAAAGACAAAGTTTTATGCCAGATGGGCTTGACCCTGGGGCTGGAGAATTGAGAGTCCAAAATGCAGCCCAGTAAGCTACCAAACCAAAACATACAAAGAAGTGTAAAGTGAACAAATGATGAGAAAGGACTTTCTCATAAAGAAAGTAACATGTAAAACCCAGACAAACTCCTTGAGACAAGTGCAGAGTGACTGCAGAAACCGAATGAGATCAGCTTAAGGGTTTTTACCAAACTACTTAACTAAGCATCAAGACATGTGATGAAAGGAATAAACGCCACAAGTCCATATAAGGGCATCTACGTCTGATTGCTCCAGCTTCTTTGTCTTCAGGAAGCACTCATGGCTTAGCTTTGATCATTGGGTTTGCAGGTTGAGTTGGTGAAAGCGAAATAAGAGATTTTATCCTTCCCTTTGTCTTGTCCTCTGATATCCCCATTTTGGATTTATGAGGTCACTCTACGATTTCCCCTGTCCCAGAAAACTATATGTTGTTGTCCATATTGGGGTCTGAGGAGCTCAATGCAGTTAAGATTCGCCTGTTCTGTTTGATGATCTCTTCGAGACTTCAGACTGCATGCCACTCCCACACAGGTAACTGCCAATTTTTGCCAAATCTCCATGCCAAGGTATTGAGGTCTTGGTGGAATCCCTATTCTGCTTTGTTTTGGCCACTTCTAATTGTTTGGCCATTGTGGGGCTCAGAAACTATGGGTATGCTGCAATGTCTAGGGTTAAAGAGATGCTCTCGAGCTATCTCTCGCCTACATTGAGGAAGCCTACACTCCCTTCTTAGCCATGTAAAGCCACCTCAGCCCCTGTGGGAAGGCCAACATGGCAGCAGGCCAAGCCAGTGTTACAGCCGACCTGCCCCACCAAGCTCACTTAGAGTGGAAAGAACTAGTGTTGCAGCCCGAGCCCACACATCAAAGTCTAGGGAGGCTGGTAAGCTATCCCAAGACCAGGCCTGTCAGGCAAGAGAGCACCTTAGGTCTGTCATCACTGCCACGAAGGCCAAGAAGGAATCCTGATGCCTGATGGCTTGAGAAGGGCTCCCTAGGAGTGTCCTCCCTAGGTGGCTTCCCCCTAAATCCTGCCCTGTCAGATCTGGCATTACGGAGGTCAGTTGGGTCTACCCCCCGGTCAGCGTCTGACAGCCAGCTTGCTGCTTTATGGCACCGGGGAGATCACCACAGACAACATTTCACATAGGTATTCTGACAGAGAACAGGAAGTTCTTCAAGTTTGCTTTTGGGGTGAAGTATAGAGTATTGTGTTCTTCCTTTTGGTCTAGCCCTTTCACCACACAAACTTACAAAGTGCATGGATCCATATACTAAATTACCTGGATGACTGGCTTATTCTAGTCCCAGTCAGAGGCTATGGTGGCCAGACATCAAGATGATGTGTTTGCCCATATGAGGTCTCTATGCTCTGTGTCGGGGGTGTGGGCTTTCATCCCCTCAGGCATTGATACATGCCACGGCACTTATTTTGTAGGTTCTTCTGAAATGCTCTTATTACAGTGGATTGGCAGCAGGAGTGTTTTGCAGTTTGGCCAATCCCAGTCAATGCGGGGAGGAGACACAGCGTACGGACACCACCCTGGAAGAGGTCCGAAACAATAAAAGAGTAAACATCGTGTCAACTCATTGCTGGGTTGTTGGTTGGTGTGTCATGAAAGTTGTGTGAAGGAAGTGATTGATTCTGCTGTGTATTCCGGTGTTGCTGAGACGTTGCTATTAGAATTGTTTGTGTACATCATTGTTCTATGTATGTGGTTGGAAGAGGTAAGAAGGAGCACGCTCATACATTGTACACCACGTAGTATACTTCTCTGCCTAGGTAATGGGGCGGGCACCTTCCCCTGTATTTTAGTTAACAAGGAAAGTATAGCCTAGTTTGGATTTTGGTTTCACTTTTGTTTGTAGAGGAGCATGACTAAAATAAAGCAGTTTCAGGTAAGCAGGTTTTGATTTTCTGTTTGTTTCTTTTCTTTAGCACCGCCATTGTCCAGTCCCATCTGTTGTAGTAGTTCTAAAGCATTTTGCATATAATTGTATATATTATTGTAAATAAGATTTGCATTGTACAGCACAGCAAAGTAAAACCAACGCAAGTGTTGTGTCCACCTATGTGATTTCTGTTGTTGTTTATTTATGGTAATTTTGTATGCAACCGATTAGCCTTTTCCAACCTTTCCACAGCCATCTTGGTAATCGCCAGTTGCTGAACCTGAGAAGAACCAGTTGCGAAGGGGGGTATTCAGACCCAGCAGGCACAGCTTTTTTGATAAGGTGCTGAAGATGATTCTGTTGAATGCTGAAGTGAAGTCTGAACAGCATCCGTACATAAGTGTACATTTTGTCCAGATGTGTGAAGGCCAGATGGAGGGTCATGGCAATGGCATCGTCTGTAGTGAGGTTTAAATGACATGCAAACTGTATGGGGTCCAGTGAATTTGGCAGCACGGTCTTGATGTGACTCATGATGAGACAGGGACAATGCTGGTGGACTTTAGGCATGTAGAGACAATGGTGCTGCTCAGGGAAATGTTGAAAAAGATGCTTTTATTTAGAAGAAAAAGAACAGAAATGTGGAAGGAATTGTCTTACAATAGTGGCCCTAAGACAATGTTGCGCTCGTCACCTGTTCCTCATGTTCTCCTGATTATCAGTCCTAAATATCTTCCAGTGTTTCAGTTATTTTTGCTGAGACATTAGTTAAGTTGATGTTTTAATGTTGTTCTCTGTGTCAGGTTTCTGCTTTACTTTACTATTCCTAGTTTATTATTTACTAGTGTGTTTATCTGTGATGCCCTTTTTGATTCCTGTGAGTATATTTGAATTTATTTACTATTGTATTTTGGTTTATTTATGATGGCAGGTTTTTATGTTTCTAATAAACCATGTGTGTTTTATCCTGCAATTGGGTCTGGAACTTTGTACAGTGAGTACTTCACTAGTTCTCCTGCTAGTGACCCAGTTTTGTTCCCCACCTCTTTCGGGTCAGGGCCAAAACACAATTATCAATTTCTCCTCAAACTAAATAGGAAGTAAAAAAGTTATATTAGTAAGTAAGTTTAAAAAAAGTTTATTTTTTAGGGCAGTTGTGCAACAACTGGCTAAGGCTCTGGGTTGTTGATCGGAGGATCGGGGTTCAAGCCCCAGCACAGCCAAGCTGCCACTGCTGGGCCCTTGAGCAAGGCCCTCAACCCTCCCTGCTCCAGGGGCGCTGTATCATAGCTGCCCCTGCACTCTGACCCTAACCTCCTCAGTTGGGGTATGTGAAGAAAAGAATTCCACTGTGCTGTAATGTATATGTGGCGATAATAAAGGCTTCTATGCCCCTGTTCTGTTCTAAAGTTTATTTATATAGCACCTTTCACAAATAAAATCACAAAGTGCTTTACAAAATATAACAATAAATGATATAAATGTACATTCTTGCAAAGTAAAAAAGAGAGATTTTTAGAGACAGTAAAAAATATTAGCCCACCTAGGGCACAGGAAAAAGATATTTTACAGCACATATAATGAATATCTTAGTCATATCATTCTACACCTATTATAAATCTATGTGAACAAGTATATGTACAGCAAATATGGTTTTGATATCATAAAGGAGGAAATGAATAAATGTCCCCTAGTGTCATTTACAATTATTCTATGTGTTCTATGTGTTCTACAGTTTTAGTTTTAATACATGTAATGATAGACACACTGATGACAGAGAGGTGCGTAAAACAGTATAGATATTTATTGAAGTTTGATGAACATATAGATGAATGGATCGTTGCAGCACACACAGACACACACACATAAACACACACACATACACGGGAAAGTCACAGGAGTCCGGGTTATAGAGAATATCCTTATTTTTATGTAGAAGATCCTGGAGTGGATGGAGATGAACAGGAGATGCAATACATGATTGCAATACAATGTGACAATAAATAGTTTATTAAACATGATGGTATGTGAATAAATTCTATGAGTTAAAAATGGATTTTTAAGAAGTGAAACAAAATATACCACATCTTTATCCTCATTGGTTTGGTCACGATGTAAGAAAGTACGTACAGTATAATGAGAATGCTGGAAGTGGCATGGCTGAAGTGAAACTCGTTCTCTTGGCACTTTATTACACTTTCCCATTGTTAGCAGGATGGAAAAGCAAATTTAAGGAACTTATCAGTGTTATGTGAGAACACCGTGTCATTCAGGTGCCATCATGGTGACCATTTTGAGGATGTAATACAATGCAAAATTCAAGGGTCAAGTCAAGAAGCTTTTATTGTCATTTTAACCATATATAGCTGTTGCAGTACACAATTGAAACGTTTGGACGTCTGTTTGCTGCGATGTAAAACAATGAAGTGAAAGAGAGATGGAGGCCCTGTTTTTTAAAAGATGAAGCGAGAGTCTACTTGAATTTTGCTCACAGCTCAGCACAAATTGCAACATTTAGACAGAACAACAGCAATTATCTGAATGAAGTTGCAGCTTAATCACTTAAAGAAATTTCATTATAACACAAAATTGTGGACATTTCTGCCGATAAAAAAGCAGTATTGAGGCCATGGAAGCCATATTGTTAAATGAAACCACATTTTTAGTGATTAGTATAAAAATGACAACTATTCCTTCAACTTTTCTTATTCTTATATCAGCTATCTTTTAACATTCTCTTACTGAAACTACATTTTCCTTAGTTTATACAGTAGGTAAGCGATGGTTCTCTAGACTTAATTTTTCTGAAGAACCCTGTATTGGGCACTTCTACTGGGCTCTGTCTACTATACTTTTAATATTAATACATTTTTATTATTAATGACTATTTTCTACGCTAAGCTATAAATTCTTGAAGATTATTCAACATCTTACTTTATTTATATATCTCTCATGACTCTTCTTTTTCCATCTCTCGTTCCACATAATCATTGGCAAAATTTAGTATATCTCTCAGTGCCACACACATACACACACACATACAGTACACACACCTTCGCTTTGATCTTCCTGCTGTAGTAGGTTGTCTTTAAATCCTGGTTAACCAGCTCACACGCTTTATCCGCTTTGGTCATGATAACTTGAGGGATTCCTACAAAATGAAAACTGAATTCTTTAATGTTCAATTCATTTTCAAGCTTGGTTTCTTGTGTTTCTGCTCTAGTTAAACCCTGAACACTCAAATATACATGGGTTACATGTAATTAAGAACAATATTTGTAGATTTTATTTTGTAATTGCATTAATAAATGTGTGTAATCTTTGATAAGGTGAAGTTTCATATAAGGAGAATATTCTACAGGGGCAGGTTTCTCATTTGACAATTTAAAGTTTGTGATTTTTGTTCTACTTTGTTCTCATTCTGTCATGTTAATACTAATAATAAACTCTCACATACTCTACACACCCAACTTGTTTAATAGAGGGTCTCAAAACAATTAAAAATTTTATAACACGACCACAATAATAGGTTCAGGGCAAAGCTTTAGCAGGAAAAACAAGGAAAATCATTCAAATTAATCATTTATTTTACCAAGCAGGCTAGCATGAGCTCTAACACGCTTCATTTTTGCAAAGACGTCATCTTCCATTCTTGAGACTGAGTCCGCAGGCAGAACACACACCAGACAGTGAACTTTATCGCTCAAAGTTGGGTCCTTGTTGTATTTTGGGTCAACATTAGATATGGATTTCACAGGATTAAACTACAACAAAAAAGTTAGTTATGAATTATGAAGATTTTGCATTTGATTAGATTTATAAATTAATGAAGAATCTGATTATAACAATAAATACAATTTAGTGTCTCACAATAAAATCCTAATCCTTACTGTAGTAATATGCGATTACTTTGTTTAGAGACAAGGTTAATGATCTGCTAGAAACACTATTAGTAAAATTAAACGTAATAATAAACATATTAAAAATTTTAATTAAACATGATATTAGAATACATTAGAAAAAATACCATAACATTAGAAAAAATACCATTAGAAATGGCATTGTTGCAGTAGCAAATGACCAGAATATAAATGTACTTACCGTGTACTCATCTAAAATATGTCCCTCTAAAGCATTGATGATGTCGTCACATTTGATTCCTCCTTCTAACGGTTCAATCCCCATGATGTCCACAATCTCTAGAGGATAATGCGCACCTCTGCCCTTCTTCAGCTTGTGAATGGTAAACTAAAGTCCATTTAGACATGTTAGATGTTGTCTTTAATTCTTAATATCTGTAGTAATTAGGATTGAGAAGGCAAGTGTGTATAATTCTAATCTGCTATAAATACCGATCAACATTAAACCAAATTTACTTTAGATTAAGATAACGGCACTAATCAGAAGGAGCCATCACCAGAATTCTAATACCACGGGGTCATGCTTCTACTTCTGGGTCTTTGTATATTTATAATGTTCTTACAATTAATACAGTTTTCAGGAATAAAAAAACAAAAGTCTAGTAATTAGAATTATTGGAAACTTAATTCAAGGTTATTATTTGAAACAGTATCTTGTGTATGTCTCTGTACATAGTAATTGGTTGCTGCTTACATTTTTTGTGAAGCTTGTTCCTTGACGTGAGGAGTTTTCCAGAGCGCTCATGGCATTGCGGCCTAGTATGGCCCTCTGGACCGAGTTGATGAAGGATGATTTCCCAGCACCAACCGGTCCATACAACATGATCCTCAGGACCTCACGACTGGGATTGAATTCATTCACACAATGCAGTAGTTCATCTTTTTCACTAGGAATCAGCAGAAAGAGTTTTATTAAGAGGAGACTACAGTCATTAAGGGGCTTTTTACACCTGGTCACTTCATGCGTTTTCTGTGATCCGATAGCTACCCGATGGTAAAAAGACCGGGTCTAAATGCCCTCCGAAACGTTTTCGAGACGGATATAAATCCGATGGTTCAAACCACTTCAGGAGGTGGTCTGGGACGCATTTCAGATGAAACTGGACAGGTGTAAATGAATGTGGTTGTTCAAGCCACATACGTCAGCACTATACTCCTCCCAAACGGAAGTACGTCACTCGCAGGTGACTCACGAGTCGTGCATCGCGCCAGAAACAAATAATATGGATGACACGCAGGCACTTAGCATATACAGTTTTGTAAGTGTCCAACAAAAGCTTTGTAAAACATATAGAAACAAAAGTATATTTAAGTATATACACCAAAGCGTGTTCCATTTCAATTACCCCGGAAATGAGGTAAAATATATTAGCATTTTGGGCGGGAGTAGAAAGATCGGATCGATGTCCGATTCGCCGAGACGCATTTATGTGGCCTAATGTAAATGGAACGGTTTTAACAAATCAAATAGCTATCGGATCAGAGACAACACATGGAGTGACCAGGTGTAAAAAGGCCCTAAAAGTTGAAGTAACAACTAGAATTCAATAAATATTTAACAAATAAAACACCAGAGCTTGTGTTGTATTCTTTCTCTGCACATGTTGTAATAATCAGTGACACTCTGAATGGCCACACTGTGCCTACCACCATCTCTTGTGGGGGTTTTTTATTCACATACTTTGTTCTATTGCGCTTATGTCACTAATTTCTCTCATTTTAACAATTCCCGTTGTCTCAAAACAGCTTTACAAAAGTATAGAAACAGAAGAGAGAGGAAAAAAGAAATACATAATAATAATAATAATAATAATAATAATAATAATAATAATAATAATAATAATAATAAAAAGAAAAATTAAGAATAAAAATAAATAAATGAATAGATACAATTAAAATGTAAAATTAATGTAAAAATATTAATTTAAATTTTAAAATATTTTATATCTATCCCTATTCCTAATGAGCAATCCGGAAGCAATGGGGCAAAGAAAACTCCCTGAGATGGTATAAGGAAGAAACTTTAAGAGGAACCAGACACAGAGGCGAACCTCATCCTCATTTGGGTGACATTCTACAGTAAATAGTGTAAATGTAAATAATGTCCTTTCTACAGCAATGTATAATAGTGCAACCGAGAGCACCTGAGGAACTAATGGGTCATCATAAACTCTGAGTTCAGCACAGACCTGATTGCTGATAAACACCAGAACATACAGCTGACTGACACAACACTGGTTCAAAGCATGACATTCTTCATACACAACAATCCCATGAGACTCTGGCTGAACATGCAGATCAATCCCTGGCAGACTCCAACCAGAATTTAATGTCTCTAATGTCTTTCCACTCCTGGTACAGATCTACCTGTATGCCTTTAACACTAGTCACTATATGTATTTAATATTACACAGTGCATTTATGCCGTTCTCTGGATCTTGTTTAGCTTGACACCTACGACTGGTTGTTGTTGTTGCTGCTGTTATAATTGATAAAATTCAATAAATTTCAACACGCTAAGATGTTGTTTAATGCTGTGATGTTTAATGTGCTACCAAACATTTCACTGCAATGAATATTCTGTGTTTCTCTTTGTATTTGACACATGGAATAGGAAACAATCCATGTAATAACTTTTTGTTATTAGGTTCACTACATTGTCATTCAGTCACCAGCTTTTTCAAGTTTAAAACCAAAAATGCAGGTTGTGTTTCCTAAAGAACAGAAAGCAGAACTAAACTCCTGAGGCATTTCTCACAGTGTAAAACCTGTCACTGAGGGTACTGACTTTATTTATTTATTTACTCTGCATTTAACTCACAAAATCACTACAGAAATGATCAAATATTAGAACGAGAGCTTTAATGTAAACCTCTGACCTACTGTCTGAGCTGCTATTGTAGAAAATTAATCAAGATTATAGAATTACATTTTCTGCTAGAAATGCTTAATTATTACAGGAATACTTTTGTTTTTGTGTAACATGGTGAAAGAAAACGGGTGTTGCACTAAATATTGCCTTAGTAATAACTAAACATTGTATTTAGCTTATTTCTGTTTTTTTTGCTAATTTTCTTTCTTATATGAAACTTTATAATATATAAATACTACAGCAGCATATATTTATTTAGTTATATTTATTTTTATATTTATATCTACTGTCTGTATGTCTAAAACATAGACATATACACAGACGATGCGCTTCCCATATTTTAACACCACCAGTCACCACTAATTTATTAAGTCTTACCTTCAATCTGTTTCAATCCAAGACTTAGGGAGTTCTAAATGCAAGAACATAAATAAATGTCAGATTTAATCAAAAAGATTTCATTCTGAAAAGTTTTACCAAAAAATATAACTTTTTAAATTTGTCAAATTTGTTTAAATTTTAAGTTTGTTTAACACCTGAGATCTTTTCTTTTCTCTCAAGACTTGTTAAATGAAATTAATTTAAATGAAAGTACGTGGAATTAAAATGAAAGATTTTAAATAGAACCCCACATTCACAGACTCACATGTGTGGGAATTTTAGTTTATATTATGTTTCAAAACCAAGATTGGAAATGACTCAAACCCATTTTTTACACAGGACTCTGCAGGTTATCACTCATCAATCAAGAAATAATAACAGGATCTAATTCATGTTACGCATTTAAGTCTTCATACAGAGTAATAATAGCTTCATGGTGTGGATGGAGTACTTCATTGTTCTCTCAGATTAATTTTATTTTCAAAGTCACTTTTTACAAAAAATAACTCACCTCGTGATTGAGGAGGTCGAGTCGGATTGGAATTACTGGATCCCATTCTGTGTTACACAATCTTGTCAGAATCCTTATGTTATAAACTGGACTGCCTAATAATAATAATAATAATAATAATAATAATAATAATAATAATAATAATAATAAAGTGAACTATAATATTTTGTAATAAGGGAATAAAATCATCTGCATTGATATTAACATTGGACAAAAATAGAAAAGTCTCACTTACCTTGCAGTGTTGTGCTGAGACGCTGTGTGTTTACTGTCATCATATGGCACACACATGACTATATGTACAGTTTCACTTCCCGCATGATGAAATATCTCTTCTCCTGTTTGTTATTCGATTACAAATTAGGTCTGTCACTACAACTACTTTCGCTGAATGATATATAGTTCCATAAATAATTAATTTCATTTAAAGATCACTTTTTTCCCCTGATGTAATCATAATATACAGTAATAGCATAATAATGCAGGTGCCCCCTTTCAAAGCACAACAAACCCATAGTTCTTCGGTTTGGGAAAATACTAGTGACACCAGATTTTTAAATTAACTGTAACCAAGAATGTCCGCATTGAATAAATACACACAAAACACTGCTTTGTTTAAACAAACTTGGCTGTGGCAATATTTTAACTTATAGGCCAGTAGTCTACACGTTTTACCAAATACAGTGTCCTGCTGTTATGCCACCTCATGTTACAGCAGTAAACTGTAATGTCTACAGCAATACATTGTATATTTTACAGGAGAATAAAAAGACTGGTTTTCATACTGTATTTATAGATTGAATAACAGGTCATTAAGTAATTAAAATGATATTTCTTGTTAATTTTCAGAACACTATTGGCAAGTGGCAGTGGAAAACAACATAAACCTATTCTTCATAGTCCTATTCTTTGTCTGTATTTCAATTAAAAAAAAACTTAAAGTGCAATAACAGATTAACAATGTTGTAATCTCAACATTTCTCAAAATGTAAACAGACGGTAAAACAACTGAACTTGAGAATGTTTTACTGTATTTGATTTGATTTGATTTGCTGGTGTGTTCTGGATCATTGTCCTGCTGCAGAACCCAAGTTCGCTTCAGCTTGAGGTCATGAACAGCACATTGTCCTTCAGGATTTTTGGGTAGAGAGCAGAATTCATTTACATTTACATTTACAGCATTTGGTGCTTAAATCTCTAACATTGAATACATTAATGCTGGCTCACTAGGTTACATACTTAAGATACCATGAGTTTAAAACATTTGTTCAGAGTTACAATGAGAAAGTGTCAAGTTTTGTTTTTAAATTTAAATTTTTTAAATGCAAAAGATAATGAAAGAAGTGCTAGTTAAAGTGTTTCCTGAATAAGTAGGTCTTCAACCGCCGCTTGAAAATAGCCAGTGACTCAGCTGTCCGGACCTCTAGGGGAAGTTCATTCCATCAGCTTGGAGCAGAACAGAGAAGAGTCTTTTAGTATACTTGCCTCTTACACTGAGAGATGGTGGAACCAGTGGAGCAGTGCTGGTAGATCGGAGGGTGTGTGGTGCAGTGCGAGGAGTGATGAGGGCTTTGAGGTAAGAGGGAGATGGTCCATTTTTGGCTTTGTAGGCCAGCATCAGTGTTTTGAATCTGATGCGTGCAGCTACCGGAAGCCAGTGGAGGGATCGCAGCAGTGTGGTGGGTTGAAAACAAGCTGGGCAGCTGCATTTTGGATCATTTGCAGAGGACGGATTGCGTTCATAGGTAAACCTGCCAGAAGTGCGTTGCAGTAATCCAGTCTAGAAATGACAAGAGACTGAACAAGTACCTGAGCAGCCTGTGTGGACAAAAATGGCTGAATCCTTCTAATGTTGTAGAGAAGAAACCGACATGAGCGAGTCACATTAGCAACATGAGAAAAGGACAGTTGATTGTCCATGGTTACCCCAAGGTTGTGAGCTGTGGCTGAAGGGGAGATCAGATCGTTGTGCAAGGATATGGCAAGATCATGGTTTCCATGGCTCCATTTATCACAGCAAATTTTACTGTTGGTATGATGTTCTTTTTCTGAAATGCAGTGTTACTTTTACACCAGATGTAATGGGACACACACCTTTCAAAAACTTTTGTCTCGTCTAGTATTTCCCCAAAAGTCTTGGGGATCAAGCTTGGGCATGTACAGTAGGTTTGGATTTTGTTTTCCCTTACTAAACTACTTGTTGTGTTTATTTGTGTTATCTTTGACTAATATTTAAATGTGTTTGATGATCTGTAACATTAAAGTGTCACAAATGTGCAAAAAAATAAAAAAAATAAACTTTGGTCAGTGTTGTAGCAAGCATGCTAATTTTCTGATTGTGTAAATGGTGGTATCTTTGTATTTATTTATGAAAGTCCACAGAGGTGAAATGAATGCTAATGACAACTTAGTGCTCAAATTTCTAGTTATTACCCTCATATTCAATTATAAAAGTGATCTAGAAAACTACATTTCAGAGTGGATCATTTAGAGTAGAGGGAGGTTGTGATTGAGCCTATTACTGCTTACCTCTAACTAGCGTCAAGACTGGGTCCAGGGCCATTGGTCCAGACTTGTCTGAAGACATGTGGGACAGAGTCTCATTCAGACAAGTAAAATCTTCCAGAAACTAAGGAACTAAGCCTGGAACTAAGTGAAACACTTCAACTTTTAAACTTGAACTTTTAAGCAGTTTGGCTTATACAGTATTACATCCATTAATTTAGTCTGAAGTTAAAAAAAAATAAATTAATGTATTTCCACTGAGGGTGGCATGGAGGCTTAGTGGTTAGCACGTTCGCCTCACACCTCCAGGGTTGGGGGTTCGATTCCCGCCTCCGCCTTGTGTGTGTGGAGTTTGCATGTTCTCCCCGTGCCTCAGGGGTTTCCTCCGGGTACTCCGGTTTCCTCCCCCGGTCCAAAGACATGCATGGTAGGTTGATTGGCATCTCTGGAAAAATTGTCCGTAGTGTGTGATTGCGTGAGTGAATGAGAGTGTGTGTGTGTCCTGCGATGGGTTGGCACGCCGTACAGGGTGTGTCCTACCTTGATGCCCGATGACATCTGAGATAGGCACAGGCTCCCCGTGACCTGAGGTAGTTCAGAAAAAATCCCAGTTTCTGAACTACTCAAGCCAGCGAGCAACAAGCCTGCTTCTGTCTTTGAGAGCATACAGAACAGGAGCACAGGATGTAAATTTATATTGGGAGTGAGATAAGGTTAATGAAGGCAAGGTCAGACTGAGAGTATCAGAAAGTGAAACAGGAACACTAACAGACAGGAAATAACGTTGCAGTTTTCTGTGCATTGCTGTACATTTGTATTTGTTTCAGATGCAGGAGTGTAGTTATCGACTTGAGATTCCTATGAATCACATCTTTCCAGTGAAGAACTACCATGAGGAGATAGACACAGATGATGACATGGATCTTCTGATTCTCAAGGCACTTGATCAGATTGTGCACATCGCTGCTGATGCAATGAAGAAAACATCCTCTAACCCCATTGACAAACCAGAGTAAAATATCAGATCTTAATACATCAGTGACGCATTACTTCAACTGATTTATAAACTATTTAAAATATAATAGAACAATTGCAAAAATAAGTAACATTTCTGTGTCTTTATGGTTTACATAACATGTAATTAGTAACCGTATAATAAATTTAATAATAGATCTACTTTGTGTTGGTCCTGCACAAACAGACAGTTTAGCTGATTAGCCATTAATAAGATTCTACAATTAACAAAAGTTATTTATGTTCAAATTTTTAAATATTAAATAATGCCACAACTTTGGCTTTGCCCTCTTCCTTTTGAGTGTAAAACTTTTGAGGGGGGAGCATGGCACACGGCGAGGCAGGTGGGGGGAGCAAGGCACACGTCGAGGCAGGTGGGGGGAGCAAGGCACACGGCCAGAGTGGCCGAGCGACATCCACAGCCGAACAGGAAAAACCGAAAAAACAAAACAAAACTCGGGCTGGTGACACGGCCCGCAACCAGGAAGTGGGGCGACGCCCCCCCGCCTAGAAACCGGAAGCGGGGCGACGTCCCTCACCGGAAAAATGCGGACCAATGTCACCAAAACCGAAAAATAAAATCCAATCACAAAAAAAAAAAAAAAAAAAATGCTCCCAAAATCGGCCGGTCCAGGCTGCAGCTGTCCTGCTGGGTCCTGATCTGGCGGAATCCTTCCGTCACGAGTTGCGGGGGTAAAAACGGACCCAAATGCAGGACAGCTTAACAAAAAACAGGGATTTATTAACTTAAACACAAAACAGGAACACGGACTCGAGACAGGACCAAACAAGACGAAGACAACAGAGGATTCCGCGCTTCACAAGGCAACGCGGATCAAATAAATAGACAAGACAATCATTTAGACATAAAGGACAGGTGTGCAGAGGCGGGGAGGAAAAGACAAGGGCGGGGCAGACACGTGAACACGAAACATAAACACATAAACACATAAACAAAAGGCACATGGCCAAAGTCCAGGCAGAGTCCTGACAATATGTTTTTCTGTGTAGACTGTCGTGTAAAATCCCAGTTTCTGAACAACTCAAGCCAGTGAGCAAAAAGCCTGCTTCTGTCTCTGAGAGCATACAGAACAGGAGCACAAGTGGCAGTGCATACAGTATATTCAGTCACTGTGTTTGTCAGAGCCTCTTAGAACACACACATACACTCATTATCAGTGGACTAGATGAAAAATCTTAAATATAAGAAAGATCTGAATGTGGCATGTAGTATAGCAATATTTAATAGTAATATTTGAGTATATGAGAGTATTTTAATAGAGTAAAATACTGTATACAGTGTAGTGTATAAACAGTAGGCTGTAGGTACTAAGGTCTTTATATTAATACAAGAGCAGTATTATGCAGTAAAAGAGCAGCTGGTGAGAGAACCGGTCAATGATGGTTAGGATGACCGTGTAGTTGTTTGATCGGGGCAGGTCGGTAATAAAATCTAGGGCGATGTGAGACCATGGTCGTAGCGGAACGGGTAGAGGCTGTAACAAACCCGCGGGGCGTTGATGGGAGGCTTTGGAGGTGTTGCACACCGTACAGCTTCGGATGAATTCTCGTGCGTTCCTGGGTAGTGATGGCCACCAGAATTGATTTTGGGCCAAGTGGGTAGTTCCGGCAATGCTGGGGTGACCGGAACTAGGGCTGGCGTGTAGAAGCTCCAAGAGTTCTGAACACAGGTTCTCGGGCACGTAGGTCTTTGTTGATGGACACTCCACTGGCGGTGGTGTTTGAGCGTTGACTTGGGAAATCTTGGTCAGAACGTCCCACTGGTTGGAATGGGCTCAGCTGGTGTGTTCTGATCTGTCTCTCGGTGCACGCGTGACAGGGCATCGGATTTGGTGTTCGTACTTCCAGGTCTGTAGGTTACCGTGAAGTAAAAATGGGTAAAGAACATGGCCCACCGTGCTTGGTGTGGTTTCATGCATGTCGCAGTGTGCAGGTATTCAAGGTTACGCTGATCTGTGAGAACGACAAATGGGTGCTGCGCATATAGTATGAGATATAGTAAACATCACTATACGTATACAAAACATACACATACACCATAGAAAAGCTAACAAAGCATTCCAATCAACAAACATGTACATTAGAGCAACAAACATTCTAGTAGAAAATACAGATGGTACATACAATACAGAAGAGAAAAATAAAGAACATAAAACCATGTCAATGGACTTGAGAATTTGAATAACAAGAAGTGAAAAGATAAGTTTTCTGATTAGTTTTGAAATCCTGTAAAGACTCCAGGTCTTGAATGCTCTGGGGGAGAGCATTCCAGAGACTGGGAGCCGCAATACAGAAGGCTCTACCACCAAAATGATTTCAGCCTATAACGAGGAACCTCTAATAAATTAGAGTCAGAGGACCTAAGTGCACTGGCAGGGGTATTTGTGTGAACAAGATCTGTGATTTATTGTGGACAGGAGCTATGGAGAGCTTTACAGTAAATATAGTGAGGAGAACCATATTGAAATCGGAAACTAATTGGGAGCCAACGTAAACTGTATAAGATGGTATAATGGGTTATGTGGGAGGATTTCTTTGTGTTTTAGCACTCTGAATTCTGGATATATTGGAGTTTCTTTAAAGAAGTTGATGGTAAACCATAAAAAAGTGCATTACAGTAATCTAGACGGGGGGTAATGAAAGCATGGACAAGGGTCTCGGCATCATTGATATTTAAACATGGGCGTAATCGGGCAATGCATTTCATTGGCTCTGTACATGTACCTTGCACAATGACAATAAAGTTGAATCTAATCTAATCTAATATTTCGTAGATGAAAGAAGGCAGATTTAGTGAGAGATGAGATGTGAGAGGAGAAAGACAGAGAAGAATCAAACACTATGCCCAGGTTTTTGATAGTGGTTGAAGGGATACAAGGAGTTATAACATCTATGGGAAAGGGATCAGTGTCAACTTTCAAATGTCTGTGTCTTTCTTTGTGTGTATAAAAGCAGAGACTTGGAAAGCTCTATAATTATAACACATGGCCTCTTAGGACTTCCATGGGAGAAAAATATGTTTATGACCCAATCTATTTCCAGTGATCATCTCCGGTGATTACATATCCAATGTGTTTGATTAATTGAAGTACAACTGACTTAAATGTTTTATTCAGTAGACAACATGAAAAATTCAATCTGTCATTTTTTATCTGTTAATTTCCCCTGTATATAACTTCTCAGCATAAGCTGTAATTAGCCACAGAAATGCTTTCTGCCTGTTTTGCATAAAATGGGAGAAATTATAAAGTAATACTACCTTTAAATCTCCATGTGTACACTGTAATAAAGACTAATCAGCTTGTAACAAATACTTATGTTGCTCAAAGTAAAATCATTTATTATATGATCCAGATATGCCCGAAGTAATCATCATGACAAGACCAGACAAACTGTGCCCACTGGTTAATAATGACATAAGGAAGATCTATACCAGCAAGAAGATCAAAGAGAAGGTAATTACATGCTTAAATAAAGTGTGCAAATATTTAGTTGTGGAAAAATCAGTGGCTATTTTAATTTAAGATTAATTTCCATCAGTAGCAACCAGCCACACTGCAGTTTTTTAACATGGAATTAGAATTATGATAAATTCAATTAGATAATAAACGCAAAATACAAGAGAACGAAGACGATTAAATAGCTAGATCTTCAGTGCCTTACAAAAAATATTTAACCCCTTGAGAGTTTCCACAGTTTATAGTTTATAGAGAGCTGTCAGAATCGTGGGGAAGTCCAGACCTATGGAGGATAAAGCAACAGGGGCAACAAGCATTTATTAATGAACAACATAAAGGAAACACTAGGAATTGAGTGACAGAAGAAATAGAAACAAAAGAAATCACAGAACACAAAGACATGAAAACAACAAAAACGGAATATGAGCATGAACTAGACACAGAAAACAGGTTTTGGGCCCCGATCATTCATTACATTAAGATTAATAGGCTTGATTCAAACAAGCAAACATGTAAGAGAAAAACATCATCAATCATTGGCTTAGATGCTTAGTGTGCTTTAACTCTCTTCATTTGAATATATTGTCTTCTGGTAAAGTAGGTTCCTGACTTTTGTATACTATCTGCTTAACTCACTTTGTTCTAGAGTAGTGTGATTTGAATTGTTATATTCTATACCATTGTTGATTTTTATAGTGTTGGTCCTTGTTGTTCTCTCAGCTGATTAATCAGGAGTAGTTTCAGTCTACCTTAAGGTGTGAATTGGGGGCAGGGCTTACCTATTTAAATTGAAGGTGAACCAGCCTACTCTTCAGTGTGCTTTAACTCTCTTCATTTGAATATATTGTCTTCTGGTAAAGTAGGTTCCTGACTTTTGTATACTATCTGCTTAACTCACTTTGTTCTAGAGTAGTGTGATTTGAATTGTTATATTCTATACCATTGTTGATTTTTATAGTGTTGGTCCTTGTTGTTCTCTCAGCTGATTAATCAGGAGTAGTTTCAGTCTACCTTAAGGTGTGAATTGGGGGCAGGGCTTACCTATTTAAATTGAAGGTGAACCAGCCTACTCTTCAGTGTGCTTTAACTCTCTTCATTTGAATATATTGTCTTCTGGTAAAGTAGGTTCCTGACTTTTGTATACTATCTGCTTAACTCACTTTGTTCTAGAGTAGTGTGATTTGAATTGTTATATTCTATACCATTGTTGATTTTTATAGTGTTGGTCCTTGTTGTTCTCTCAGCTGATTAATCAGGAGTAGTTTCAGTCTACCTTAAGGTGTGAATTGGGGGCAGGGCTTACCTATTTAAATTGAAGGTGAACCAGCCTACTCTTCAGTGTGCTTTAACTCTCTTCATTTGAATATATTGTCTTCTGGTAAAGTAGGTTCCTGACTTTTGTATACTATCTGCTTAACTCACTTTGTTCTAGAGTAGTGTGATTTGAATTGTTATATTCTATACCATTGTTGATTTTTATAGTGTTGGTCCTTGTTGTTCTCTCAGCTGATTAATCAGGAGTAGTTTCAGTCTACCTTAAGGTGTGAATTGGGGGCAGGGCTTACCTATTTAAATTGAAGGTGAACCAGCCTACTCTTCAGTGTGCTTTAACTCTCTTCATTTGAATATATTGTCTTCTGGTAAAGTAGGTTCCTGACTTTTGTATACTATCTGCTTAACTCACTTTGTTCTAGAGTAGTGTGATTTGAATTGTTATATTCTATACCATTGTTGATTTTTATAGTGTTGGTCCTTGTTGTTCTCTCAGCTGATTAATCAGGAGTAGTTTCAGTCTACCTTAAGGTGTGAATTGGGGGCAGGGCTTACCTATTTAAATTGAAGGTTCTCCGCTACAGACGCTAGCGTCTGTAGCGGTTTGTAAGTATATCTATCTCTCTATCTCTCTCTCTCTCTCTCTCTCATTGTAAACTTTGTGTCTAATACTGTTTTGCTATATTCTACCATACCTTAATTCTCACTCTTGACTGCAAATATGTGCCTTAAACCCATCTCTGTACTCAATTCCTACACTCGCAGACACTCTCGTCCACAGAGCAGAGGTCACAATCCCAGTAACCTCATCTACCCTCCTCTGTTGTGTAAGTCTCAAACAGTGGTGGTAGGTGGGCTCTGGAATTGCCAGTCTGCTGTGAAAAAAGCTGATTTTATCTCTGCTTTAACTTCCCATTACTCCTTTGATTTTCTTGCACTAACAGAGACCTGGATATCCCCACAGAACACTGCTACACCAGCTGCTTTATCCTCTGCCTATGCTTTCTCTCACTCACCACGAGAAACAGGCAGGGGTGGTGGTACAGGTTTATTGCTGTCAAAGAAATGGTGCTTTACACCTCTCCTCTTGTCTCATTTAACCATCTCCTCTTTTGAATTCCATGCCATTTCAGTTACCTCTCCAATTAACCTTGTTATCATTGTTGTTTACCGCCCTCCTGGTCCCCTAGGTGACTTCTTGGAAGAAATGGACACACTGCTTAGTGCTTTCCCTTCTGATAGCTCCCCCCTGACAGTGCTTGGTGACTTCAACCTCCCCTCTGACAAGCTACATTCTTCTTCCCTCCTGTCTCTTCTTGACTCATTCACACTCACACTCAACAGCTACATCCCC
The DNA here is from genome assembly GCF_030014155.1 of Tachysurus vachellii. NCBI lineage: Eukaryota > Metazoa > Chordata > Actinopteri > Siluriformes > Bagridae > Tachysurus > Tachysurus vachellii. The sequence continues at coordinate 1,305,861 of NC_083483.1, read as the reverse complement.
ACACACAAAGGAGGCAATGTGCTGGACCTGGTTTTCACCCGTCCTTCTCCAGCTACAGACGTGACTGCTACCCCACTACACGTCTCTGATCATCACCTGGTATCCTTTACCATCACTCTCCCTACCCTACCTAAAACTACCTCTCACCCCCTCGCTCTAACCCGCCGCAACCTTTACTCTGTCTCCCCTTCTTCTGTAGCTTCTGGCACTCTTTCTTCCCTTCCTGATCCTGAGTCTTTTTCCTCACTGCCCTTGGACTCGGCCACAGATACTTTCCTCTCATCTCTTTCCTCAACTATGGACTTCCTCTGCCCTATGTCCACTAAACCCAAGAAAACTTCTTGTTCTGCTCCTTGGCTTTCAGATGTGCTGCGCAACAATCGAAGAGAGCTAAGATCATCAGAGAGAAAGTGGAAGAAATCACAACTTGATGCAGATCTTGATTCTTACCGAACACTCATGGCCAAGTTCTCCTCAGATGTGACTTCTGCCAAGACTTCCTTCTACAAGGAAAAGCTTGAAGCTTCCTCACATGACCCTCGGAAATTCCACAACATCATCTCTTCTCTGCTCAACCCCCCGGCTCCACCTTCTTCATCCTCCCTGACTGCAGAAGACTTTGCTTCTTTCTACCAGGAGAAGATTGAGGAAATCTGCCGGACCTTCACTTCAGCCCCGACTGCACTTACATCTCAGAGTATGGACTCCCCTACACCTTTGTTGTCACATTTCTCAACTGTAACAGCAGAAGAGATTCTAAAACTCATCCAGTCTTGCAATCCTACCACCTGCCCATTGGATCCACTCCCTTCCACTTTGCTGCAGACCATCTCGCAAGACCTTCTGCCCTTCATTACAACTATCACCAATAGATCCATAGCATCTGGTCAGGTACCAACTACCTTCAAGAGAGCAAGGGTTATTCCCATCCTGAAGAAACCTGCTCTGGATCCATCAGACATCAGTAACTACAGACCGGTATCACTTCTCTCGTTTCTTTCAAAAATTCTTGAACGCATTGTCTTTAATCAACTGTCTGTCTATCTCTCACAGAACAACCTCCAAGACCCCAACCAGTCTGGCTTTAAAGCAGCTCATTCCACAGAGACAGCCCTTTTAGATGTCTCTGAGAAACTACATGCTGCTAGATCAGCCAATCTCTCATCTGTCCTTATCCTCCTTGACCTTTCAGCAGCGTTTGATACGGTCAACCATAAGACTCTCTTAGCCACCCTCAGGAGTCTTGGGATATGCGGATCAGCTTGGGAATGGTTCGCTTCCTACCTGGAAGGACGCTCATATCAGGTAACATGGAGGGGAGTGACATCTGCTCCACGCAGACTCTCCACTGGCGTCCCACAAGGCTCAGTACTTGGTCCTCTTCTTTTCTCCCTGTATACTCACTCTCTTGGTGAAGTTATTTCCTCACATGGGTTCTCTTACCACTGCTATGCTGATGATACACAACTTATCTTCTCTTTCCCACCCGCAGATGCCACAGCTTCTGACCGGATCTCTGCATGTCTGGCAGAAATTTCATCATGGATGACTGCTCATCAGTTAAAGCTTAATCCTAGCAAAACTGAGCTGCTCTTCATCCCAGGTGATTCATCCCCAGGTCATGATCTTGCTATATCCTTGCACAACGATCTGATCTCCCCTTCAGCCACAGCTCGCAACCTTGGGGTAACCATGGACAATCAACTGTCCTTTTCCTCTCATGTTGCTAATGTGACTCGCTCATGTCGGTTTCTTCTCTACAACATTAGAAGGATTCGACCATTTCTGTCCACACAGGCTGCTCAGGTACTTGTTCAGTCTCTTGTCATTTCTAGACTGGATTACTGCAATGCACTGCTGGCAGGTCTACCTATGAACGCAATCCGTCCTCTGCAAATGATCCAAAATGCAGCTGCCCGGCTTGTTTTCAACCTGCCAAAGTTCTCTCATACCACCCCGCTGCTGCGATCCCTCCACTGGCTTCCGGTAGCTGCACGCATCAGATTCAAAACACTGATGCTGGCCTACAAAGCCAAAAATGGACCAGCTCCCTCTTACCTCAAAGCCCTCATCACTCCTCGCACTGCACCCCGCACCCTCCGATCTACCAGCACTGCTAGACTGGTTCCACCATCTCTCAGGGTAAGAGGCAAGTATACTACAAGACTCTTCTCTGTACTGGCACCAAGGTGGTGGAACGAACTTCCCCTAGAGGTCCGGACAGCTGAGTCACTGGCTATTTTCAAGCGGCGGTTGAAGACCTACTTATTCAGGAAACACTTCAACTAGCACTTCTTTCATTATCTTTTGCATTTTAAAAAAAAAAAAAAAAAAAAAAAAAAAAACACACCTTTGACACTTTCATTGTAACTTTGAACAAATGTTTTAAACTCATGGTATCTTAAGTATGTAACTTAGTGATCCAGCATTAATGTATTCAATGTTAGAGATTTAAGCACTTATGTACGTCGCTCTGGATAAGGGCGTCTGCCAAATGCTGTAAATGTAATGTAAAATGTAGATGCACAACGTCTGCTCATCTCCTGATCTGGCTCCTTACCAAGGTCTGCTAGTAACTGTTTATGAGCCTGAGTCTCACCAACTCGTCTCCAGTTCCCTCTGTCCCTCACATATTCTACAAAAACAATCTCTGGTAATAACAATTTCTAGTCACAAACACCTACCAGTCATGCACACAGGAGGTCAGACAACAGCACAACACAATAGGTGTATATATATATATATATATAATTATGTTATAGAATAGCTAGGAGTAGCTAGAACTGTATCACTGTATGACTAAAGAAATGAAGCAAACAGAACACAGACCCAATTGCAGAGAAATAAATGGGTTTAATTTAATGGGAATGGACGGTGCAGGAAGGGAGTGAGAATAATTTCACTTTCAGTTTCCAGTACAGTCAGTATTCCTGGAAACCATGTGATTAATGTGAAGCGATCAATAACTTTATTTTAAGAGGTGGATGCTAAGTTCCAGGGGTTAAGCTTTCACTTACAATAATGTTCTTTCAGAGAGACACACTAACAGGGAATGTTGGCTGGACTTATTAAAATTGTGGAGGTGCAACTGTTTCTTATACATTATAATGTATATAAAACATTAAATATTACAAATTTAACATATATGACAGGTTTATATTAATTTGCTCATTCTAACACCTTATTGGATCCACACGAACTCACCATGACTTGTTTGGCTCACCAACTCACCATGACTTCAACTTTAACACTCACTACTACAAGATTTCTTTAACATGATGCTGCTTCACTGGGATCTGGAATAATGTTTTCAAGATGAATGACTCCCTTAAAGGGACTGACCTGGGAGCCAGAAATCTTGCTGGTTGATAGGGGATCAAATAGTAATTTCAGTCATTAAAATGCACAATTTATAAGCCTTTTTTCACACACACACACACACACACATATATGTATATATATATATATATATATATATATATATATATATATAAAAAAAACCCTAAAAGCCCCAAAAACCCTAAAAGTTTGGCACTTTTTTAAATTTGAATGCAATAAAATGAAATCACATGATCCAATATTTTATTCACAATAGAACGTAGACAACTTAAAGGCAAAAAGCTATACTTTTATTCACTAAATTACCTAATTTCAAATTTAATGCCTACTACAGGTCTCAAAAAAGTTGGCATGAGCAATAAATGGCTGAAAAAGGAAGAAATTTTTAAAAGATTTGGCATGGAGAACATCAAGCAACTTATGAAGTTAATTTATATCAGGGGTCTCATTTATAAAACTGTGCGTAGGATCCCTACTAAAAGTTTGCGTACGCCCAAAAGTCAAAAATGGCGTATGCCAAAAAATATTCAGATTTATAAAACCGTGCGTACGCACACCTCTAAGCAATGTTCCCTTTATAAATCACAGATCACCCGCAGATGTGCGTACGTGAACCAGCCTCAAATCCCGCCCTGTACATGCCCATTTTTAACCATAAATAGTCAATGCAAATCACTGCGCGGGCACGAGAGTGGACCTCGTTATAATGAGTTTCCTCTGCGCTCTGCGGGTTTAAAAATGGGGTGAAGAGCCAGCGTCTCAGGGGGTAGCCACAGTCGCCTGCAGGTTATAATTATATTAAAAACAACATTGTTATAATTATATTAAAAACAAAATTGTTACAGTTTCTACTTTTTAATATTGTTAAACATAAGCAAACATCGCATTTTCAGATGTGAACTTATAGCAACATGACTGTAGTCAATTGCGCCGATTACATTTGGGAAACCAGACATTGCTGCAAATTGCATTTTAATTTCGGCCTGTTGTCGCACAGTGTAGGGGAACCTGATGTATCGACTACCCATATTAAGTATACCATTCAAAACGACAGATATTATGGCACTCAGGGACGGCTGTGATATACCAGACCTATAGGGTGAGATGATAGATTCCAATAGAATTATTTCATATACAAAAAGGTCTTAGAGACAAAGTTGAGGATTACTTATAGTTTTTTTTATATAAATAATTTACCTGTCTGCCAATTCCCGCTGGAAACAGCCGGTTGCCAAGAACCCCAGAGTGGTGAGGACTTGTATTTGGACTGGGATGGCATGGTTCCGGCATGTTGCCCTCTCTAATACTGGACCCAATTCATCACATAGATCTAAGAGCAGAGCTCTAGGGAATCTAAATCGGCTTATTAGCCAGTCATCATCATGGTCCCTGAAAACTCAATCTCTCCTTATTCTGCCATTGGCGTAATCCTCCAACAGTGCCAGCAGTGCCATCATGAAGCATTACATACCCGGGTCACCGGAGGATTTATATGTTTCTAGCAATTAGACTGATCGTTAACACCTTGACAAAATCACAGAATTAATTTGTGGGCGAAAATTTAAGACGAAAATGTTATAGTGAGCCTTGATGCCAATAGACGCCTGAGATAGGCACAGGCTCCCCGTGACCCGAGAAGTTCGGATAAAGCGGTAGAAAATATGTTCCAATATTACATATATGTGAGTGGCAAAAGTATGTGAACCTCAAATTAGAGTTTATATGTTTTTAATCAATTAGATGACAATCAGGTGGCTGTACTGTAAGTGCCCTATTTTATTTAAAGAACATATCAGAGTCAGATATTCACAACATGTGTTTGTGGAAATGGAACTTGGCAAAAACAAGGGACATTTCTGAAAACTTCAGAAAAAGGTATTGTTGCTCATCTGCCTGAAAAAGGTTACAAACCATATCTAAAGTATCTGGATTACAAAAATCTATAGTCAGACAGATTCTGTACAAATGGAGGAAGTTTAAGGCCATTGCAATGCTACCTAGAAGTGTTCAACCAACAAAAATCAGTCAAAAAGCAAGACATGTATTAGTCTGATTGGTCAGAAAGGAATACAGGGTAACTTTAAAGCAACTAAAGGCCTCTTTTACTGCATGGAAGATTTTTCAAGTAGAAAGCGACTACTCTCCAAAAAGAACATTGCTGCCCATTTGAGATTTGCTAAAGATCATGTAGACAAGTTGGAGGACTATTGGAAAAAAATATTTATGGATGAATAAGACCAAAATAAAATCTTTTAGTTTAAATGAGAAGCAATATTTTTGAGGAAAAGTAAAGTACTGAATTCAAGCATAAGAAACTCATACCTTCTGTGAAACATAGTGGTGGTTGTATCATGCTTTGGCTCTGTATTGCTGCAAATGGTCCAGGACAACTTGCCATCATTCATTGTTCAATGAATTCAGAATTATACCAGTGAATTCATTGGGGTTTATTGTGAATCACACTGGCTCCAATTATGCCAAGAAACGTGTGTATGAATGTCTGAAAATAATTTTTACATTTTTAATTTTAATTCACATAAACATTCATTAGTTAATTTACTATTTTGTAATGGTAAATGTTAACATAACTTCAACACAAAAATTATACATTATCTGCTAGTGTTCATAGAGAATGCACACTATATTGGGTATGGGAAATGACGTAGGCTCCATGACGACACGCTATTCGCTGGAAGGGTTGGAAGTAGCTGATCACATGGCAGGCTATCATCTTTACTTGTTGCTGATTGGTTTTAGCTTAAACACACGTGTGCATATGTATTTTTGTTCTCTCTCTCTCTTCCTTTCTCGTAGTTGGCGCGCACAAACATTTTTACAATTTATTATTTCTCTGTACGTCTTTGTCATTTTAAATTGATTGAATATTTGTACATAGAGGGCCCCGACGTGTGTATGTGTGTGCATGTGTGTGTGCATGCGTGCGTCTGTGTGTGTTCAGTTATTGAGGAGTCTGATGGCTTGTGGAAAGAAACTGTTATACAGTCTGGTCGTGATGGCCCAAATGACTTCTATGCCATTTGAAGTTTACCTACTTTACCTTCCTTACAATGACAAAGAAATGTCAGTCATTAAGTTTACAGTCCCATTCATTACTTGGTTGTAAATGGCAGCCAATGAATTTGTCGCGGCAAAACACAAAGCGAGGCAGGTGGGGGGAGCAAGGCACACGGCGGCGCAGCCAGAGCGACGTCCACAGCCGAACGAGAGGGCCGAGCGACGTCCACAGCCGAACGAGAGGGCCGAGCGACGTCCACAGCCGAACAGGGGGGCCAAGCGACGTCCACAGCCGAACAGGAGGGCTGAGAGACATCCACAGCCGAACAGGAGGGCCGAGCGACGTCCACAGCCGAACAGGAGGGCCGAGCGCAACCCCCGACGCACCACGGCCAGACCCACCTCTCAGAAACCAGGAAAGGGGAGGGAGGGAGGAAGGGCGGGAAAAAAAAATCCACCACAGAACAAAAAAAAAAACAGAAAAAATCCAAAGGGCAAAACACGGGCCTGCAACACCCCCCGCGGACAGGAAGTGGGGCGGCGTCCTTCACGGAAACCAGATGTGAAGCGACGCCCCCCACCGGACAGGTGCGGGGCGATGTCACAGGACACCGAAAAAACAAAACAAAACTCGGGCTGGTGACATGGCCCGCAACCAGGAAGTGAGGCGGTGCCCCCCGCGGCGGCGGCGTCCCTCACCGGAAAAATGCGGACCGATGTCACCAAAACCGCAAAGTCCAGGGGAAAAAAAAAATCCAATAAGAAAAAAAAATGTTCCCAATATCGGCCGGTCAAGGCTGATGCTGTCCTGCTTCTGTCCTGAAATCTTTTATAAAAGTTCAACAAACCTAAGTGTGCTTTCAGCTCCGTCACTGATGTTGGCCTCAGTGCATCCTTTACCGCTTGCATCTTCTCTGGAACAGGATGAATACCTGTGGCATCAACTTTATGTCCTAAAAACACCACTTCTTTTTTGAATGAACTTACATTTTCCTCTTTTCAACCTTAATCCATACTCCTCAAGACGTTGCAACACTCGATCCAATGTCCTCAGATGATCCTGATCATTGTTTTCGGTCAACAGAATGTCATCTAAGTACACTGTTACTCTTGGAATATCCTTTAGAATTCCCTCCATAGTTCTCTGAAAAATTGCTGGACTGGAACTCACTCCAAAAGGTAATCTTGTGTAAGTGAATTATTCACGGTAACATATTTCTTAGAAGTTTCATCCAACAGCATCTGTTGATATGCATGACTCATGTCTAGTTTAGTGTATTTGTCCCCCCCCCAGACAGAACTGTTAACATATCTTCCATCAGAGGAATAGGATACTGCTCTAGTGATGATTCCCGATTAACAGTCACTCTATAATCTCCACAAGGTCTCAAAGATCCATCTGGCTTCAATACAGGCACGACAGGAGCTGCCCACTCTGAAAATTTCACAGGTTCAATTATTTTCTCTTGAATTAAACGATCCAGTTCAGCTTCAACTTTTTGTCTCATGGCAAAAGGTAATGAACGTGGTTTAAAAAAATGATGTGTGTGTGTGTGTGTGTGTGTGTGTGTGTGTATGGCATTTACTGATTTTCTTTGAACAGCATGTGGAATTTATTTTCACTTTCCATTTCCAGGAAATGCCTCCATTTCAAATAAACTAGAATGAGAATAGCCCAGGAGGAGGAGGAAGAGGAGGAGCCCCCAACTGATGCTATATAACTGGCACTGCGGAGAGATGCAATAGATCTGTGCAGCCATAAACTGTGAGTATATGTGGGTTTATTTTTACTGTTATCTGATCTTTACATAAACATTTTGATCTTAAATTATGTCAATTAGGCTTTAAGAATTTTCTTGGGTGTTAAACAGAAGTTAATTAAATATGGACATGTGTGTATGTGTTTGCATCTAACATGATTTTGCAACTGGGAAACAAATATAGTGATATTCACTCATTAGAATTTATACAACTTACCATTTATACCATTAGAAAATGTAACAATTATTTACTTATTACATTTTCAGTCCAATAATGAATTCTATAACAACGGGAGCTCTCAGATTTATAATTTAAGTAGAGATGTATACCTGTGTAGAACAAGGAAATAAAAACATACACTGCTCTTCTGTTTAGTTCATTTTAAATAATCCAGAATTTCAAGTTGATTCCAGCTTCGTTATTTCTATCATGACTTTTCAACAGAATTAATTGTATAAAATGGGACCTGAGCATTCTGGACCACATTCATCTCAACCTCCCAAACTTGGTAAGACAAATGTAAAAAAAAATTTCACACATTCATACAGAAGTTGTGATTGTGATCAGTGTTTCTTGGCATAATTGGAGCCAGTGTGATTCACAGTGACTAAGTGGAAACAAATATACAGAATGGGAAACATGTTCCTACTTTCAAGTCAAGTCAAGAAGCTTTTATTGTCATTACAACCATATATACTGTAGCTGTTACAGTACACAGTGACATGAAACAATGTTTCTCCAGGATCAGGGTTACATAAAACAAAGACAGAGCTATAAGGACTCAGTTAGTCCTAGGCACTTAAAGTGCAACTGTGCATTCTGGTGTAAACAGTGTAGGACAAGACAAACAAGACAGAAAAGACAGTGCAGGACAAAAGACAGTGCAGACAAAAAATTACAAGACAATACACAAAGACATTACACAAGAGACAATAGACAGAAACAGCACCGACCAGTGTAAATACTGTATGTTCAGACAATAAATAGTCGGGCTAAAATGAAACCTAAAATAAAATCTTGAAAAATGTAAATAGCACCATATTGACTCCAGAGTGGCCGCTGCGTGCTAATGCTGTGCCGACTTCTTGGATAAACACTTGGATTCATGCTTTGATTCATGATTCATGCTTTGAGAATTCAGTTTAAAGCAGAAATTTCAGTTTAAAACAGCTTTTCTAATCGTGTGCATGCAGTAGATCATTTATCAAATTACACAGCCGAGTTTTACAGACGTAACAAGAAGGTAAGACAGAAACTGTGATCAGAACTCAAGTCCAGCAGCAATGACACACTGAAAAAAACTTGTTGAATTACTGCTGCACTATTGTAACATGATTGTTTTATACAATAGTTATAATTCCCATCAGCACCAACATCCATCTGAGATCTAATTATGTGTATTTAGCCGTGCCGCATTGCCTATGGCGGCGTGGAAACCTTGTTGTCTTTTGTCGCGTCTTGTCTTTTCTGTCTTTCTGTTTTGTTGTTTTAGTTAATAAACCTGTTTATTTTTATGCTTTCCTGCATTTGGGTCTGTTTTATCCTGCCGAGCTGACAGAATGATTCCGTCATTTAAAGACCCAGCAGGATAGCTTCAGCCTGGACCGGCTCTGTGGGAGTAATTTTACAGTTTACTCCGGACTGTTTTTCCTGCCCTGTTTATCCCTGGACTTTTGTTATTTGTGTGACATCGGTCTGCATCTGTTCCCGTGGGGGACGCCGCATCACTTTTTGCCGGCGGATGATGTCACCAGCCCGAGTTTTGTTTGTTTTATTCGGTGTCCTGCAACATCGCCCCGCACCTGTTCTAGTGGGGGACGTCGATTCACTTCCTGGTTTCCGGTGGAGGATGCCGCCTCACTTCCTATTGGGGTTCGGGGGTGTTGCAGGCCCTATATTTTGCCCTATATTTTTGTTTATTTTTTTGCTCCGTGGCGGAGGATTTTTTCCCGCCCTCCCGCCCTCCCATTCTGCTTTTTCAGTCGTGGGTCTGGATGCGGTGTGTCAGGGGTTGTGCTCGGCCCTTCTGCTCAGCTGTGGATGTCTTTCGACCCTTCTGCTCAGCTGTGGAAGTCTGCTTGACTGCACTGCCATTTACGTTGCTCGACACACTCTCGCTGCACCTCCGTGTGCCTTGCTCCCCCCCTCCTGGATCATGGTCTCCATGGATATGGTTTGATACGGGATTGGCGTTTCGGGAGTCGTGCCTTTGGGGAGTGGGGGGTGGTGGTACTGTCAGGATCCAGCCTGGACTTTTGGCCATGTGTGTTTGTTTATGTTCTGTCACATGTCTGCCTGCCCTTGTATCTTCCTCCCCGCCTCTGCACACCTGTTACTTACGTGTGATTGTCATGGGTATTTAGCTGTGTCACGTTGCCTATGGCAGCACGGAATCCTTGCCGTCTTTTGTCGTATCTTGTCTTTTCTGTGTTCCTGTATTGTTGATTTAGTTAATAAACCTGTTTATTTTTACCCTTCCTGCATTTGGGTCTGTTTTTACTCACATCACTGACAGTATACCTGTAATCACAAAGTGTTACATTAAAATTCATGCTTTGTGTTTTAAATTCACTACAAATGAATATTTCATTGTGACTGGTTGAAGTGATTGAGACAGAAAAATCACATTAGGTTTGCTGCAGAACCAGAAGACTGTAAACATTCTGAATACTGAACACATACGTTCGACTGCACTGTTTGTGTAAATACTGAATATGGTTGTCTGTTCTTCAGAATTTGATCAACCATGGAGGAGAATGCCTTGGGGGTAAGTTTCTTTAATTATACAGAAGAAAATCTCATTGCCTTGAGCGAGAAATGACTATTTTTCCTCTTTAATGTTCCCATGGTGTTAATTTTACCCCTAAACTGTAATTAATATGCATCCTCACTTCTGAACAGAACCTGTTACAACATACATTTGCTCAGAAACCAAAAGGATTGATCTTCTTTATTTGAAACCATTTATTAAAAAATGTTTCTTACTTTATTTCTTTCTTTATCCTGTAGACAGATGAATAAGAAATAAACACAATAATCTGCTTATCTCTCTTTGGGTTATGTAATGAATGAACAGCCTCTGTAGCTCATATTACACTTTACATTAGTACACAAACTTATCTGCATGCTCAGTGTCATGCTTTATATCATTTATTTAAGGGGAAGTTTGTGACTTTCTGATTTTAATAGAGAAAAGGACAAAATTGAACATAAACTGAGGACATTCAGGCTCAAGGGAACAAGTGCTCGGTTTGTCAGGATTCTGGTTGTTGGTGAAGTCGGAGCAGGAAAGTCCAGTTTTATAAACTCAGTCAATAATGCGTTTCAAGGACGAATCACCTCTGGGGCTCTTGTTGACAGCACAGGAGGTACCAGATTCACAACAAAGGTAAGCATTTTCTAATGTTTAAATACTACTTCAGGCACAATTAGATTTTAATGAGATACCAGCAGCAAAAAAAAAACAGATAATACGGAATTAAAGGAACACAAAGTAAATGATACATCTGAATTTGTCTTACAGTACAAAACTCATTATATTGAAGCAGAAGATGGCTCCAGTTTGCCTTTTGTCTTTAATGATATCATGGGACTTGAGGACAGAGAGTCTGGTGCAAAAGCAGACGACATCATCAGAGCCATATACGGGTTACTTCAGGAAGGACACAATGTAAGTAAAGTGTACATGCAGTTAAAGTATATGATATTAACATGTGAATTATATCTGTATCTATCTATCTATCTATCTATCTATCTATCTATATATATATATATATATATATATATATATATATATATATATATATATATACAGTATATATATTCTTCGCTGTTCACATTCAGCTTGATACACCTATGACAGATTTTAACTACAGAAGCAACCCAAGTGTCGAGGATCAAACCACATGCCTGGTCAACATTATTGCTGCAGAAAAAATATCAATGATGAAGGATGGGGTCATTGATAAGCTGAAAAAAATCTGTCAGGCTGCTACAGAACGGAGTAAGAATGTTTATTACAGATGATAATCTTCTCTGTGTTAGGACAAAATCTCAGGGAAGAAATACAGACCTTTAACACAATAATAGTAATAATGTTCCATCAATTAAAAGCAAGTTAAATCTACCTTTAATCAACTTTTACATTACTGACTAATTAGTTTGTATTGAATGTTGTTCATACTGTATGGATTGTTTGTAAATGATTTATCATATCATCCAGATATGCCTCAAGTAATCATCATGACAAGACCAGATGTAGTATGTCCACTGGTTCAACAGGACTTAAGGAAGATCTACACCAGCAAGAAGATCAAGGAGAAGGTAATCATTTGGTTATACAGGTAGTGCAAACTGTTATTATATACATCTTTTTTTTAATAACTTAAATTAAATACTTTAACACTTTTAGCAGTTTTATGAATTCTTCACCACCTCAAACAGATAAAAACAACTAAGTATTAACCTGCCTGAAAAGAAGAATCAACACTGACTGTAATTACAGTCCTTAGGGGCACGTGTCCTTAGCATCTTTGTACATGTGAACAGTCTAGTCTTCACCACTTCATATGTGGTCTGGGAAGCTAATGTCCTGTAATAAAACCTGGATTTAAGTTCCTGCTCAGAACTGCACACATCTGACATCTGACACTTCAGCAAACTCTACCATGCATGCAAGTCCATAGTTTAATCTCAGGTCTGATTCCTCAGTATTTGTTCCTCCCTAAGTGCACATACCTCAACTATGACTATGTCCATGTCTGGCATAATTAGTGAGAAACTGAACATCTATCTTACTCTGTTCACTCTTACATTATCAATCTTACCAGTGTTTGAATTTTTACAGATGGAAGTGTGTAGTTATAGGCTGGGGATTCCTATGAATAACATTTTCCCTGTAAAGAACTACCATGAGGAGATAGACACAGATGATGACATGGATCTTCTGATTCTCAAGGCACATGATCATATTGTGCACATGGCTGCTGACTTCATTCATTCATTTTCTACCGCTTATCCGAACTACCTCGGGTAACGAGGAGCCTGTGCCTATCTCAGGCGTCATCGGGCATCAAGGCAGGATACACCCTGGACGGAGTGCCAACCCATCGCAGGGCACACACACACACCCTCATTCACGCACACACACTACGGACAATTTTCCAGAGATGCCAATAAACCTACCATGCATGTCTTTGGACCGGGGGAGGAAACCGGAGTACCCGGTTGACTGGTTAAAGGAAAAATCATTTAAATGTGGTGAAGAAACTGAGTAAGGACTCAGATCACAATGCCTCTGTGTATAAATGTAACCTAAAGTGATTTACACAGCATTTAAAAAACACAGTAGGAGACACGATTACTGCTGATTGGAGAACCAAGAGAACCAAGTATGTATTGCTAAAATAAATGTTATGCTGTTTTCAGTATTTATGGAGCACATTAGATTATTTTACTTTAGTTACAGTTACAGATTTAATCAACCCTAAAATGTAAGTGAGGAATTCTATGTAAATGTTAATCTTATTAATAAAAAATAAAGCTCTTAGATAAAGAACAAAACCCTTTCTAAGTTGTCTACTGATGTCTGTATTTTACTGCATTTATGTGCTACAATAGGCAAGGCAAGTTTATTTGTATAGCACATTTCATACACAGAGGTCATTCAAAGTGCTTTACATAGAAATTAGAAAACAGTTTATAAGAGAGAAAAAAAATATATGTAAAAATAAGACATACGATAAAATCATAATAAAAACAAAGAACAATTAAAGAAAATAAATGTGATTTCAATAAAAACAGTTTAAAATATGTTAAAAAGAATAAAACAGGAGTAAAAGTGATTAGGATAAAAGTGCAGTCAGTGTGAAGCAGCACAGTGATCATTTAGTAAATATAGAGTTAAACAGATGTGTTTTTAATCTTGATTTAAAAGTGTCTACTGTTGAAGCACATCTGATCTCTTCTGGAAGCTGATTCCAGCTATAGGTGGCATAATAACTAAATGCTGACGCACCTTGTTTTGAGTGAACCCTCGGTATCTCTAACTGACCTGATCCTAATGATCTGAGTCGTCTGATTGGAAGTGAAGTGATTTATAAACGAGTAACAATACTCTAAATTCTATTCTAAATGGAACTGGAAGCCAGTGTAAGGACCTGAGGACTGGAGTGATGTGCTCAGATTTTTTGGTTCTGGTCAGAATTCTGGCAGCAGCGTTCTGTATGAGCTGCAGCTGTCTAATGGTCTTTTTGGGGATCCCAGTAAGGAGTCCATTGCAATAATCCACCCTGCTGGTGATGAAAGCATGAACAAGTTTCTCTAAGTCCTGTCTTGTGACAAAACAATTGATTCTGGCTATATTTCTGAGATGGTAGTAAGCTGATTTGCTTATCACTTTCACATGGCCACTGAAATTAAGGTCAGACTCTAAAATTACACCAAGATTTCTGACTTTATTTTGTGTCTTTAGACCCCTAGAGTCAAGGTGTGTGTTAACCTTGAGAGTTTCATCTTTATTTCCGAATACAATGACTTCGGTTTTGTCTTTGTTTAGTTGGAGGAAGTTTTGACGCATCCAACTGTTAATTTCATCAATGCACTTACATAGAGAGTCAATGGGGCTGTTGGCATTAGGGGACAGGGCTAAGTATATCTGGGTGTCATCTGCATAGCTGTGGTAAGCAATTTGGTTCTTTTTCATTATTTGACCAATTGGGAGCATATACAAATTAAAGAGAAGCAGTGCAAGAATTGAGCCCTGTGGGACTCCACATGTCATGGATGTCCACTCAGATTTATGGTTACCTATGTTCACATAGTAACCTCTCCCTTTTAGGTATGATTTAAACCATTTGAGGACCATCCCAGAAAGCCCTACCCAGGTTTCCAGTCTATGTAAGAGTATGGTGTGGTCTACCGTGTCAAAGGCAGCACTAAGATCTAGTAGCACCAGCACTGATATTTTACCTGAATCAGAGTTTAAGCGAATATCATTTATTATCTTTATGAGCACTGTCTCTGTGCTGTGATGTTGGCGGAAACCAGATTGAAAATTGTCCAGATAGCCATTTGAGTTTAAGAATTTGTTCAGCTGATTGAAAACAACCTTTTCAATGATCTTGCCTATAAAAGGGAGATTTGAGATTGGTCTGTAGTTGCTAAGTATGGTTTTGTCTAGGTTACTCTTTTTTAGGAGAGGCTTAACAACTGCCGTTTTTAGGGACTCTGGAAAAGTGCCTGTGAGCAGAGAAGTATTTACTATTTTTAAGAGGTCAGTTTCTAAACAGTTAAGTACCTTTTTGAGAAAGGATGTGGGGAGGGTGTCAAGGCTGCAAGTTGCTTTAAGATGTTGTACTGTTTCTTCCAAGGTTTTTATATCAATTATGTCAAATTCTGAGAACATGACAAATTTCTGAGGTTGTTGTAATGAGGTCTGACTGACCACATTACAATATGAGGCCGTATTGATTGCCATTCTGATATTACTGATTTTCTCAGAGAAAAAGGTTGCAAACTCATTGCATTTGTTGTCAGAGAGCATTTCACTAGGAACTTGATTTGGGGGGTTTGTTAGTCTCTCTACAGTAGCAAAAAGAGTGCGAGTGTTGTTTATGTTGTTGTTTATAATGTTTGAGAAGAAGATCTGTCTAGCTGTGCCTAGTTCTACATTGAAAGCACGAAGACTGTCCTTATAGATGCTATAATGTACTTCAAGTTTTGTTTTCCGCCACATACGTTCAGCTTTTCTGCATGTTCTTTTCATGCTCTGTACAGCTGTTGTGTTTCTCCAAGGTGCTTTACGTCTGCCAGTGATCATCCTGACCTTTACTGGAGCTATACCATCAATAGCATCTTTAACTTTTAAGTTAAAATTTTCAAGGAGAACATCAACAGAGTCTGCCGATATGTTTGGCAACATTGATATAGCATTCATAAATACCTCACTGGTGTTTTCATTTATGAACCTTTTTTTGACATAGACAGATCTAGCATCAGTGGCAGGACAGATCAATAAATCAAAGTAAACACAGAAATGGTCAGATAGCGCTTCATCCTTGATAACAGTGGATGAAATGTTTAGACCCTTGCTAATGAGCAGATCAAGAGTGTGTCCCCTATTGTGTGTAGGACCTTGCACGTGCTGGGTCAGATCAAAAGTCTTTAAAACATTTAATAGTTCAATTGCAGTATTGTTTTCTGCATTGTCTATATGAATGTTGAAATCTCCAGCAATAAAAAAATAATCAATTTCAGAGGAGATTGTTGATAAAAGTTCTGTGAATTCATCAACAAAAGTTGGGGTGTATTTGGGAGGCCGATAAATAATTGTAAAAAGAATGCGTGGTGTACCTTTTAGAGCAATACACAAATATTCAAAAGACTGGTAATCACCAAGTAACACTTGCTTGCACTGAAACGCATCTTTGAATAAAGCAGCTATTCCTCCACCTCTTCTAACAGCTCTACAGACACTTATAAAAGTAAAATTGGGTGGGGCTGATTCATTGAGGACTGTAGCGCTGCAGCTGTCATCTAACCAGGTTTCATTTAGAAACATGAAGTCCAAGTTGTTAGTGGTGATAAGATCATTAACTAAAAATGATTTGTTCTTTAATGAACGGATGTTCAGAAGTGCTAATTTAACAGTAACTGGTTTTGATCCATCTCAGAATGACGTCTAATAGGCAGTAGATTAGATAGAATTGTCGTGCGCCTGGAGAGGGCCTTCTTCTTTCTATCACATATCAGGACAGAGATAGGGAAAGCTAAAGGGACATTGGGCTCCCGCGTGTTCTGAAAACATTTCTGATTGTTACTGCTGTCATAGCGGGGACCCAACACACATCAGTTACCAGTGCTGTTTGCAGATGAGGGCTGGTGTGATCCCTGACGTTGAGGCAGAGGTCGGAGTGCTCATTCAGATGGAGGGGGTGGGCAGGCTGGGCCCTGAGGCTTTGGTGGTTGTGGAGCCTGCCGTTTCTTGGTTGATATTTGGGGACTCGCAGCAATAGAAGTTCCAGCAGATACCAGTTTCTCCATTTTCTCTGAAAAGCACAGAAGTGGTGATGTTGGAGAGAAGGAGAGAGAGTGTGACGACATCTGGTGTTCCTGGAGGCTGGGGAGTGTTATCTTGTTTTTCCTGGTTGTTATCCACAGAAACGTCCTTGGGTGTTGATTCACCATCCAGCTGTAGTGAGGTCTGTGGGCAGGGCTCAGCCTGAGCTGTGTCTGTGAACAGTAGTTGTTGTGGCAGTTTTATCCTTGTCAACTGAATGTCCATCCAGGTGTTGGTGCGAAATCCTGTGGTCATTTAGGCCGTCCAGGAGTGGACTGGCACACTCAGCTGATGAATGATGAAGGGAGAAAAAGATATTGTCTTTAAGCAACCTAGCACCTAGTTTGTTTGGGTGGATACCATCTGTGTTAAAAAGTTGCCTTTGACTCCAGAAGATATTAAAATTGTCAATGTAATTCAGTCCTCTCTTGGTGCAGGTTTTTTGCAGCCATGAATTTAAACTTAGTAGCCGAGAAAACATATTTGTTCCTCTGGCTGGGAGAGGTCCACTGATGGATGAATGAACTTTCAGTCTTGTAAGTGTTTCTAAAAGTTCATTGAAATCCCTCTTAAGGAGCTCAGATTGCTCTTTCCAGATATCATTCTTTCCCACATGTATGACAATCCGACTGACAGACTTGTTTCATCAGAATGTTGCAAAGTTCCTTGTTAACATCAGAAACCGTTGCCCGAGGAAAACAGTATGTACGGGTAGCCTTGCTTCTAATGTTTCTGATAATAGAGTCACCCACTATCATCGTGCTTGGCTCGGCTGCTGTCTGAGTGGAGCGCCGCTGCCTGTATGATATTGAGCGTCTGTTAGCTCTGTTAGCTACTGGCTGATGTGATCTGTGTCCATTTACATTTGGGGATTCTTCGCCCAAACTCACTAGTGCTTCAAATCTATTTTCAATCCGCACAGGGGGTGGTAGAATACCAGTAGATGATGCTAATGCAGCAATTTGTGACACTCGTGACAGTCTAATGTCTTGAACACCTTTGGGTCTCGCACCCTGTTTATGCCATCGGTTTGTGTCCTCAATTACTTTAGGTTTCTCTGAGCCCACTATGACCTGTTTAAAAGCATTAGGTTCACAGGACTCACCAGCTTTATGTTGAGAGGGACCACGATGAAGCTCTGCTGTATGTTCTTGCAGGGTCGGCAGCACCACAAGTAACTTTGTTTCGAGAACTGCAATCTTTTGTAGAAGTCTGTGGCAGTTTGAGCAGCAGGTGGATTGAGATCCAAAAGAAGGCATTTTCTCTTCTGTTGGAGTGTGGGCAGCTGTGTTGTCCTGATTTAGGATTGTAAACTGCCGGCAATAGCAGACTGGTAGACCGCTATGACAAATTCCCCAAGTTGTTGAATATTCCAAATATAAATATAGTTCCAGGAATTTGTAGTTTTAGTGTGAGTGCCTAATTGTTTAGTTTGAGCACTGTGCTGAACTGCTGGTAGTTAAATCAAAAGATAAAAGCGAAAAAGCAAAAGCGCAAAGCACAGAGCGCAAGTACTGTAGGAGCATCCGAACAGTAGCGAAGCAGGAAGCAGAATCAATAGATAGAAGTTTTAAGGAAACAATAGAAGTTTTAAGGAAACTGACATGGTTATTCACCACATATGAGTTGTGCACCAACACTAATATTAAACGGTCAACCAACCATAATTTCATGACTTTAACCAGAGATCTAAAATTACAGAACAGACTGATATCAGATGTGTGGATTCTATCATCAGAGGGTTTATTAAATTATTAACAAACGGGTCAATGATAATAAATACATTCTCTGATCATTTACATTGTTGTGAAGTAAGACTATTACCAGAACATCTGACATGTCAGTCTCAGTCATGCAGACAATCAGATCAGTTCAGCCACTGGACAATCAGATTTGAAAATCAGATAAATAAGCATTACAGTCTGTATCTGTCTTTGGTTTACCTTGTGTTTGGTGCATTGTTGTCTTTATTCACACAATTTAACAGATTTCTAATGGAATTTTGTCTGAATTAAACATCTACATGATTCTAAACTTCTATATTATATGAATAAACTCTGAGGTGTTAAAACTCCCTACATTATTACAACACAACTACTTGTCAGGACTCAGCCCAGACTTTGGCCACGTGCTTCTGTTTATGTTCTGTACCACGTGTCTGCCCCGCCCTTGTCTCGTCCTCCCCGCCTCTGCACAGCTGTTCCTCATGTGTTTAATTATAATGTGTATTTAACCGTGTTGCGTTGCCTATGGCAGCACGGAATCCTTGGCATCTGATGTCGTCTGTCGTCGTGCCATGTTAATAAAGTTATAAGTTAATAAATCCAGTTTATTTTCTCTATCCTGCATTTGGGTCTGTTTTTACCCCTGCGTTGCTGACACTACTAAACAAATTGACCATCTGATGTAAAAAGCAAAGAGTTTAATTTAAAGAGTAAGTTCATGTTTAAAAATTTAATATAGCAACAATAACAATTGAATTGCTGATGACGGGCTAAAATACATTGACTTTTAGTTTACATTAAATTGTGCTCTTTCAAAAGATATTATTTAATCATCTGTGTGTGTGTGTGTGTGTGTGTGTGTGTGTGTGTGTGTGTCAGACACATTTAAAGTGACAGACAAAAAGAAGGGACTCATATGCAGGACACCAGGCAGGAGTCAGGTTAAGGGGGTTTACTAACAGTCTTTGCAAACAGTGGGCAGAAAGCAACGTACAAACAAGATCCTCAGGACAAGAGCAGGATGATCAATCAATACAATCCAAGAAGATAGAGTTCTGACAAGCTGGTAGTGACCTGTATAATTTCATGTTTCAGTCATTTCAGATAATGTTTGAATTCCCATTTTAGTCTTGTTGTAGATCTTAAACTGTTCATCCTATTTTACAGATTTGCCTCAAGTAATCATCATGAAAAATGTGGATAAAATCTGCCCACTGGTTGAAAAGGATGTAAAAAAAAAAAAAAAAAAAGCTCTACAGCAGCAAGAAGATTAAAGAAAGTGTAAATTTGTACTAAACATACCTGGAATGTAACTTATTACAAAAATTGGGATTGAACAGATATGCTCTAAATGAATATAAACACTGATACAGATAAACAGTGCCTGTTTTCATTTGTCTCTTTTATATCTAATAGAGGTTCTAATTTGAAATAATTTTAAGTAGATTAACTTGTACATTGAACGTTTATCTGTCATTAATGAACATGCTCCATCATTACCGAAAGAAAATCTTCCTGGAAATCATAAAGGCATTAAAATGAAATTGCCCCCAGTTTAACTCGCAGCAACACTGCCTCTTAGCTATATTGTAGATTCCGAGTCCAGTGAACTTTATCATTAATAATACAAAGTAATATTAATATTTACAAGTAATAATATTTCCAGTAAAATACTATCAGATAACTTATGTCAACTATAAACAGCTTGCCAAATAATTTGACAGGGTGTCTGGTTAAGGATTTAAGTTTTGTTCTCATGTATTTCTCATTTGTGGAAAAAAAAACCAGCTTTTTTTTTACAGCCCTTTTTCTTATTTATTTATTTTTTAAATAAATGGTTTGATACCTTTGGGTTTTTTATGCTGGGTATTTTAATGAGCCACATCTTCCCTCTGAAGACTGAGACGAATGATGACATGGAAGTTCTGATCCTCAGATTGTGAATCTTGCAGATGATGAGCTGGAAAACTATGAAAACCTGAGTGAAGGTTTTTTTTACTTCTATACTCGTGAGAAGCATCAACATAGTAAATAAAATGAAACAGCAAAAAACTGTTTGCACAATATTGTCAACGATCAGGCCATCTGTTATGGCCTACGTTCTTGTATTTGGTATGTGTTTGTTTTCTTTTCTCTTTTGTTCTGTCATGTTCTAATAGGTTGTCCAATGATGATTTCCCCTCTCTCTATTGGCGGTTCAGAAGAGGCGTGGTCTTTATAAGGGCACTTCCGTCGTTCAATGGGGAGCTCATTTTTGGTTCGGCCGCTGATCAAACTGGCCAGCTTTTAGTGAAAATGTGTCTCTTGAACAACCTGTTGATCATGTTCTTTTGTTCTTAAAGTGACTCCTCAAGCACATGGAGTGTAGGGGTGTCCAGCCTATTTATTTTGATATCTTGGTTTGTACTTTGTTTTTCGTTAGGGAGTTAGGGAAGTTAAATGTATTTTATTTTATGTCCACTTAGGTTATTTAACCCCTTTCTCCTTTTGCTTTCGAGAGTTGTTTTGTTTGTTATTTTGGCCTTTGGACACCCCGAAGAGATGCTCCCTTTCACTTGTTATATGTATTCTTAATAAATTTAATCCTATCCCTTAATTAGTTCGGTGAATGTGTTTGATTATCGCCCGGGGTGATTTGAAACTAGGATTCCACTACTCAACTCTGTAATACCATCAATGGATAAAGGGCAATGTTATATTGATATTTTTGTTTAATTTAAGCTCATTTCCTCAACTTTAATCATACTTGGCTTGTGTTTATTGTTATTTGCTTTGTACATTGGACTTGATTTATGGGCCACTGATAAGAGGAGAGAAAGGATTATGCCAGACTTGAAGTCCAAAATGCAGAAGATTGACGGCCCGTGGGATGGTTCCGGCCCACAAGGTAATTTCTGAAAAAGACATCTCTAGTAATCATGTAGACATGATCATCTCTGCAGGCAGAAAACATATATGTAAATGACCATTTAATTCCACAATCATTGAAGTGGTTCTTCACCTCCGTCTGCATGAGGTGAATATTCAATTGGATATTGAGAAAAGCAATACAAGCGATATACAGGTCACTGCATAAGACAAAACACACAACAAACAAACAGCATATACAGTATATATAAAGTGCATTTAAGTCTCAATAAAACATGTTATAAGAAAGCCTGTATAAAAAGATATGTCTTAAGACGCGTTTTAAAAGTCAACAAGCACCCGCTATTTCGAACATGGAGGGTAAGAGAATTCCATAGGCGGGGGAATTCATAGGCAGAATTCTGAACCAGTTGAAGCTTATGCAGCAATTTGGACAGAATACCTGTAAGAAGAGCATTGCAGTAGTCTAGACATGAGGTGACTAGTGCGTGAATGATAACTGCAGTATTATTATTTGAAAGAAAGAGACGGAGACGATTAAGGTTGCGCGAATGGAAGTATGCAATCCGTGTGATATTATTAATTTGAGCTTTAAAAGATAGTGTGCTATCCATGATGACACACAAACTTTTAACCTGAGAGGAAGGACAGATTGCGTACAGCCTTGGCGTCTGCTTTGTGGAGGTAGGTGTACGCCCTGTTTTACCAGTGAAATTTGTATCCTTCATTTTAGGTAACAATATGGCTGGAGGGAAAGTGGTATCTTCGCTGGAGGTAGTGGACATCCTGTCAACAGAGCATGGGTCTGATGAATTGTCTCAGAGATATCCAAGTGCCTTTACTGCTTGCATGATCACATGTGCATTGATATTGTTGGTAACTCATGAAAAACTAATTAAAGCTCAGATAGTGAAGTTTAATTTCTAAAATGCTTTAAATTGGCTTAGAAACCTGCACTTGACAATGTTTCATTTTTATTGAAAGATAATAAAAGCAAGGGAACACCTCGTCCTACTCAGACCCTGTCTCAATGCAGTATTTTCTAAGCATTGCTTTCAAGGTCTGATGGAATCTTTTGAACATGTCATAATTGCATTGGTCCTTTACCAAAGGCCAAATCTGGTAATCAGTTTCTATTAACAATTATGTATACAGCTACCAGAGACCCAGAAGCAATTCCACTCCGCAAAATTGCATCCCGAGCAGAGGTTAAAGCTTTAACAAAGTTCTTTACCACTTTTGGTTTGCCGAGGATTGTCCAGACGGATCAGGGGACTAAATTTTTATCTAAATTGTGTGCTCAGGTTTTTAAATCACTCCATATCACACATCGTATATCCAGTGCTTATCACCCAGAGAGTCAGGGGTCATTGGAAAGATTCCATCAGACCTTGAAAGCAATGCTGAGAAAATACTGCATTGAGACAGGGTCTGAGTGGGACGAGGTGTTCCCTTGCTTTTATTCTCAATCCATGAAACTGTGCAGGAGTCCCTCAAGTTCAACCCATCAGACCTGGTCTTTGGCCATACCATGAAAGGACCATTGAAAGTTCTAAAAGAGAGAATGTTAGGCATGGAGGACTCTAGGAAAACAAATGTGTTAGACTATGTCAGTAAATTCCATGATCAACTTCAGAAAGCATGTATGCTAGCTCATGAGTCATTGTCTAAGACTCAGGGAAAGATGAAAACGTGGTATGATAAATCTGCTGTCAACAGATCTTTTGCAGTTGGCAATCAAGTGCTGGTTCTACTTCCTGTTCCAGGGTCTGCATTAACTGCAAAACTTTGTCAAGTTTCTTGGAACATCTTAACAATGATCAGAAGGAGGATATCATTAAGCTCCTTAGCAAGTTCTCTTCTATATTGGGTGATTCATGGAGTTTGCCATGTCTTTTAGTACAAAAGTCAGGTGGTATTGCATGCTTTTGTACAGACTACCGAAGTGTCAATGCTGTACCTGTACCTGATTGTTTCCCAATGCCAAGGATCGATGACTGTGTCAACAGTGTTGGTTCTGCCAAATTTGTGAGCAAGCTGGATTTGCTCAAAGGATATTGGCAAGTTCCATTAACCCCCAGAGCGTATGAAATTTCAGCTTTTGCAACACCAGATTGTTTTCTTCAATGCAAGGTTATGGCGTTTGGCCTGCGAAATGCAGCAGCCACTTTTCAGAGGCTGGTTAATTTGGTTCTTGCCGATGTTCCAAATTGTAATGCTTACCTTGACGATATAGTGATTTATTCACAAAACTGGTTTGAACATGTATGATGAACAAGCTTCATTGACTTTGAATCTCAAAGAGTGTGAAATCAGTAAGGCTACGGTGACTTACCTAGGTAAGCAGGTGGGGTATGGTCAGGTTCGCCCGGTGATGGTGTTGTGAAAAAATCCTTGAACCTTAAGAGAATACATTATAATATTATTATTATTATTATTATTATTATTATTATAGTTATAGTATATTATAATATAGTATATTATTATTCATTATTATTATTATTATTATTAGACAGGAGAAGGAATAATGTGAAAACAGGGTCATAAGGGTCATTATATTATCTTCAATCATAATTAATTGAAGATAATATATATATATATATATATATATATATATATATATATATATATATATATATATATATATATAAAATAACCACATTGGAGTCAGAGGGAGTGGTTATAGGTTTATTGTTTATTATAAACAATCTTAGTAATCGGAGGGGAATAGTCTCGAGATCCAGGGCCATAATCAGTGGGAGAAGAAGGAATGTAATCTGGGGTTCCAGGGCAGGAATCAGAGGGAGGAGATGCCAAGGCAGGACTGAGAGGACGGATATAGGCATGAGGCACTGGGGGACGAGGAGGAGAATCGGGAGTCCCGAGCTCAGGGTTGCAAAGCTCAACATGAGGACAGCCATCAGTTTGGGTTCTCTGGTCCACGAGGTTAGGCAGAGGGGTTTGAGTCGAGGAAGTGCTAGTAAGAGGCCCCCTCACAATATGGAACAGCAGATAAGGATGCTCGGGGAGGTCAGGAGAACAGAGCTGTTCCAGACACATAATGAGCTCATGGGTGATATGAAGTAGCTGGAAGCGGCGATAGCTCTCCATGACATCAGCGGGCACTGGCCTTGGGTAGGGAGAAGGACGAGGATGGTGTGGTACGGACCTGATGGGGCGACTAGGATGAGCTGGCTGACCTCGAGGTGAAGGATCTGAGGAGAGATAAGGGGAGTTAGAGGTGATAGAGGAACGGGAGCTTGAGATAAGTGTAAACAAGCCCAGCCTGAGCAAGGACAGGCTGAGATCATAGCATGAGATCATAACATGAGATCATATCAAAATTCAAGCAGTTAGCAGATTAGAGGAGTCATCAAAGAACTCCATTGGTTTTTTTGTACACAAGTAACATTATAGCAGCAATAGCTTAACAATAATGACAACAGTATAGCAGCAATAGTTTAGCAAGAGTTTAGCAAGAGTTTAGCAATAGTGACAATATAAGATGACAAATAGATAAGAGCTTTCTTTTAACATAATATTAAACTTTTGATTTAATAACATAAATCAGACTCATAGAGTGACTTATAATTATTAAAAATCATGTATAGAAGAAAATAGCAAAGGAGATACTTACCCATTGTAGTTGAATGAAAGATTGATCTTCAGGACGTCTGGCATGGAAAAACTGAGAGGCAAATGTGACTTTGACCAGGGAGTGAAGCTCTTTTTTGAGCACACTTTTTAATAACAAAAATTGTTGTTTAGTCATAATTGTTATGTCAAACGAAGAAGACCCAGGGTCACAGGCCTGGGCTCCCGGACCTGGGCCCCGGGGAACGAAGGGGAGGAAAATCCATAAATGGGCATATGGGCAAAAGGTGAAGGAAAAACAAGGGGATTGTAAGGAACAGGACGTTACAAAAACATATGAGATGATTCCGGTAAATAAGGTGACATAATGATAAGGTGATATGAAAACGGGTCTGTGAGGAGGGGAACCGATAAGGAGGCGCTTGGAAGCGTATATATAGAGGAGAATTTCTGGGGCCAAATGTGTATGTGTAAAAAAAATGTTACTTTGCAGGACCGTCCTGAGGGTTTTTGTTTTTGCATGCCGATGCTCTTCATGAAGATGCTTTTTCTTTTGGGTTTTTGGGATTTCTTTTGTTACTTTCTACTTGGCAATTTCTCTTAGAGAATTGTTGGCTGATTGACCACAATAAAGAAGTTTTCTCATTCTCATCCAGGTCTGAGGAGCTTTCCCATTGTTTTAATTCGTATTAATGTTAATGCTATCAGTAAATTAAGTTTAAGTAACAATTATATAGTATAAAAGTATTATAAAGTATATCAGTATAATTCACCCTGATATGTGCCAACTTGGAGACGGGCTCTAAGTTCCCACAATGGCTAAGATTTTGTCTATAAACGACTTTCTAGTACCTAAGACCCAATGTGAGCTGCATCGATTTTTGGGCATGGCCGGTTACTATTGGTGCTTTTGTCAAAATTTCTCCTCTGTTGCTGCACCGTTAACTACTTTACTTATTTTTCAGAACCATTCATTTGGTCATCTGAATGTCAAACAGCATTTGACATTATTAAAGTGTTGCTGTGTAGTGAGCCTGTTCTGACTGCTCCAAATTTCTCTTTGGCGTTCAAATTAGAGGTGAACGCAAGCGATTTAGGAGCTGGTGCCATACTTCTTCAGGAGGATAAGAATGGAATCGATCACCCTGTCTGTTACTTCTCTAAGAAGTTTAATAGAAGTCAACAAAATTATTCAACGATAGAGAAGGAAGCTTTGGCTTTGTTGTTAGCTATCCAACATTTCAAGGTTTATGTTTATGTCTGAATCTGTTATTCATCCTGATGACATCATTAATGTGCTGCATGGCCGTGTCAAAGAAGGCTATAAAGTAAGAAAGACAATGAACATGTCTTAATTCAAGATCATCTGTTTTTTACTCATAACATATTCAGTAAATTATATACAACTACTAGATGGGGGGGAGATCCACAAGAAGTACAGGCGAAAACGAGGTCCACATAGAGTCTCACACACACACACATCTTGAGAGCAAAATGTGCAAGTTTTAGGAAGTAGCAGGCTTAAGAAGAACCAATTGTTTTTTTATATTTAAATATGCTTCAGGTGGGAAATAATGGGAAATTAAAAGACAGGAACTCCATAAATGGAAAGATAAAAAGGAAGGGGTAGGATAAAAATTTAAAATAATGGGAAATGGGGAGGAGTTATGTAAAATTGGTAGGAGGAGTAAAAACGTAAAAGTTAGAAATAATGGGAAATTGGCTAAGTTATGTAAATTAAGAAAAGGAGGCACCTAATAGCGCCTGAAAATAAATGGGGTAGCCTGACTGAGACTTTGCACACTCAACTGCACCACGCTTGGATGTTGGATTATTTTGCTGATTTTGATGCTGAAAAGGAGACTTTGACAACTTTGCTGTTTTCCTACTTCAAAATCGGGACTTCGTTGATCTTACTCAAGCTTGGGATGCCTATTTTCTTTACTTTGATTTTGGCCGTGTTCACACTGCAA
Source organism: Tachysurus vachellii (assembly GCF_030014155.1). Lineage (NCBI taxonomy): Eukaryota > Metazoa > Chordata > Actinopteri > Siluriformes > Bagridae > Tachysurus > Tachysurus vachellii. The sequence goes on along the minus strand of NC_083483.1, from coordinate 1,278,529 downwards.
GTCTTAATGCTCAATTCGGATATTTTGCTCAGATCTGATTATGGAGTTCAGATCTCCTCTTAGTATCACAGAGTCCATCTGGAGCTGGAGCTGGTACATCTACAGATGTACCAGCTCCAGTTGGTTCATCTGTAGATGTCTCAGGATTCTCACAGAGTTGGCCTCATCTCAGTGGAGGTCCAAAAACTTCATCGCACAGAAGATGATCGGAGCTCGTACAATGTCGGGGTGTCTCAGCATGGGTAGAAAAAAAGAAGAGCAGTGCAGAGGGATTAACATATCTGCTGTTCATAAAAATGTGCAAGTCTAGTGTTATAGTGCAGAATATAAGGGGATGTGTTATGTGTATGCCTGACTAAAGAGATGAGTTTTAATCTACATTTAAACTGGGAAAGTGTGTCTGATACCCGAACACTATCAGGAAGACTATTCCAGAGTTTGGGAGCTAAATAAGAAAACGCTCTACCGCCTTTAGTAGACTTAGATATTCTGGGAACTACCAGAAGTCCTGAGTTTTGTGATCTCAGAGAGCACTAAGGATTGTAACGTGTTAGAAGACTAGTTAGATATGTGTGCGCTAAACCGTTAAGAGCCTTGTATGTTAGTAGCAGCAGTTTGTAATCAATTCTAAACTTAACAGGTAGCCAGTGTAGAGATGATAAAATTGGGGTTATATGGTCATACTTTCTTGTCCTGGTGAGAACTCTGGCAGCTGCATTTTGGACTAACTGTAGCCTATTTATTAAAGATGCATGACAACCACCTAGTAATGCATTACAACAGTCCAGTCTAGAGGTCATGAAAGCGTGAACTAGTTTCTCAGCATCAGATACAGACAGGATGTTTCTCAGCTTGGCAATATTTCTAAGGTGAAAGAAGGCTGTTTTTGAGGTTTGGGCGACATGATTTTCAAAGGACAAGTTGCTGTCTAATATAACACCCAGGTCTTTCACTGTCGAGCTACTAGTAACAGTACATCACTCTAATTGGAAGTTAAATTGTGAGAGTTTCTGTGTACTGGTTTTTGGCCCTATAAGTAGTATTTCTGTCTTATCAGAGTTTATAACAGAAAATTACAGCTCATCCAGTCTTTTATCTCTCTAAGGCATTGAGTTAATTTGGACAATTTAGTTATTTCATCTGGTCTTGATGAGATATATAACTGTGTGTCATCAGCATAGCAGTGGAAACTAATCCAATGTCTTCTAATAATGTTCTCTAATGGAAGCATGTATTATCGAGAAAAGCAGAGGTCCTAGAACTGATCCTTGAGGGACCCCATGATTAACTGGTAGTAAACTGGAGGGTTCACCATCTAATTCTACAAAATAGTATCGGTCAGATAGGTAGGATCTAAACCAACTTAAAGCTTGTCCATGAATACCTGTGTAATTTTGTAAACGATCTAATAGAATGTTGTGATCTATAGTGTTGAATGCTGCACTAAGGTCAAGTAGAACTAATAGTGACATACAGTCTTGGTCCAAAGCTAAAAACAGGTAATTTGTGACTTTCACAAATGCAGTTTCTGTGCTATCGTGGGGCCTGAAACCTGACTGAAATTCTTTGAGGATATTGTTCTCCTGTAAGAAGGAGCTCAGTTGAACAGACACAACCTTTTCAAGTATTTTAGACATAAAGAGAAGGTGTGAGATAGGTCTGTAATTTGATAGTTCATTTGGATCTAAATTAGGTTTTTTGATGAGTGGCCTAATAACTGCCAACTTGAAAGACTAAGGGACATAAACTAAAGATAGCGAGGAGTTAATAATATAAAGAAGAGGCTCACCAGCTTTATTTAACACTTCTTTCAGTAATTTAGTTGGAATGGGGTCTAGTGAACAAGTTGTTGATTTAGCTCTAGTAAAAAGCTTATCTAGCTCTTCCTGTCCTGTACTTGCAAAGCAATGTAGTTGTGTGTCTAGAGCCTTAGGTGAGACTGGGTCACTAGTTGCTCTCATATGTTGAGTGTCACCTACTGTATTTTATTCCTGATACTTTCGATTTTATCAGTGAAGAATCTCATAAAATCCTCACTACTGAACTGTGATGGAATAGTGTGTTCAGATTTCTGGTGTTTTGTTAATCTAGCCACTGTGCTAAATAAAAACCTGGGATTGTTCTGGTTACTTTCTATGAGTTTGCTCAGGTGCTCAGCCCTGGCAGCTTTTAGAGCCTGTCTATAGTTGGACATACTTTCCTTATACGCAATTCTAAAAACCTCTAATTTAGTTTTTCTCCACTTTCGCTCGAGGTTACGGGTCTCTCTCTTGAGGGTGTGAGTATGACTATTATACCAAGGTGCAAGCGTTTTATCTCTAACCTTCTGTAATCTGATTGGGGCAACAGTGTCTAATGTGCGAGTGAATGTAGCACCTATGCTGTTAGTAATTTCATCTAGATCGTCTGTGTTTAAGGGTACAGTAAGAAGTTGAGACAGATCAGGTAGGTTATTTGTGAATCTGTCTTTAGTGGTCGGAGTAATAGTTCTATCGAATCGATAATGTGGTGAGACACAGTTAGTCTGTTCTACACGTAGTGTGTACATTATGAGGTAATGGTCTGTGATGTCTTCACTTTGAGGTATGATATCTATATCAGTGACATCTATTCTGTGTGCTATTATAAAATCTAGTGTATGATTACGACGGCATCTCTAGTTGTATATAATTTACTGAATATGTTATAAGTAAAGAACAGATGATCTTGAATTAAGACATGTTCATTGTCTTTCTTACTTTATAGCCTACTTTGTCATGGCCATGCAGCACATTAATGATATCATCAGGATGAATAACAGATTCAGACAAATTCATGTGCAGACACAAATCTTAAAGAGAAGCACATAGAAACACAGACAATATACAAAGCCCTGCCTGACCGCCCTCTGGTGTTCTGACAGGGAACTGTTCAGTGGTCCATGACAACCACAGCATGAAAGTGTGGTTAAGAATGTGATCAGAGTGAAATGGTGAATTATGTACAGTAGAGCATTTGTTATGAAATATAATTAATGAATGAATGAATTAATAAATAAATAACTTCCTGACTTTTCAGACTTCCTTTACAATGCACTTAGAACTATAATATTTGAAACAATCCTCTCACTCCATGCTCAGAGTTCTTCATTACAAGGGACAGTTTCTGGAGGTTTTAGTCCTGTTCAGGCCATGGAAATCAGCCGGATAGACGGCGTTCCCAGGGACTTTGCATCTACGGTGGGGAGGCTGGTCACATGACTGCTTCATGTCCAGCAAATGGCAGGGCCAGCGGCAAGCCCACAATCTCCAGCTCCCTCCAAACTACTTCTCAAGATTTGCATCTCTGTTAGCCATCAAGACCATAACCTGGCAGCCTTCCTTGACTCCAGAGCGGATTCAAAGTTTCTGGACGAGCAACTGGCCAACCAGCTGGGCACCGAGACTGAGCCCTTGCCGTCTGGACGCCTGCCGGTTGCCGAACATCACCACGAGTGGATAACATTCCTGGTAATTCCATAACCGCAAGTGTCCATTATGCTTAGATTTCCCTGGCTTCAGAAACACAATCCCCACCTGGACTGGACCATTGGCCGCATCTTGGACTGGGGAACCCACTGCCACATTCACTGCCTCAACTCGGAACACCAGACTCAGCATCCAGTCGCTGAGGAATGCTCAGCAAGACCAGACCGTCCTTCCTCCTCATCGGCCCTACAACTGCACCATTGACCTCCTGCCTGGAACTACTCTGCCCTCATGGCTGTCTTTACCACCTGACTGGGCCCAAGAGAGAGATCATGGCACAGTACATCCAGGATTCTCTCAAGGCTGGCATCATTCATCCTTCTTCATTTCCAGCGGGGGCAGGGTTTTTTCTTTGTGGGGAAAAAGGATGGGTTGCTCCGCCCTTGTATTGATTACTGAGGACTTAATGCCATTACCATCAAGAACTGCCTCTCTTGACCTCTGCCTTTGAACTACTCAAGGGAGCTACTACTTTCTCCAAATTAGACTCATCTAATGCCTACCACCTTATCCATATTCAGGAGGGACAAGAGTGGAAGACAGCTTTCAATACCCCTTCTGGTCACTATGAATATCTGGTCATGCTGTTTGGCCTGACCGGCGGTCTTCAAGGCATTGGGTAATGATGTCCTGTGACACCTTCTTAACAAGTTTGTCTTAGTTTACATGCATGATATTCTAATCTTTTCCCGCTCCCTGGAGGAACACAGAAACCAGTCATGCTCCAACATCTCCTTGAGAATCATCTGTATGAGTAAGCTAAGAAATGTGAATTCAACACCACTAGTACAACCTTTTTGGGCTTTATTCTCTTACCTGGTAGCATACAGATGGACTCTAACCGGGTTAAGACAGTTAGGGACTGGCCACCCCTATAACAGAAAGCAGCTCCAGCGCTTCATGGGATTTGAGAATTTCTATTTTTTCTTGAGTCTTTCACCAGACTTCAAGGTCTCTTCACGACAGCTCCCATTCTGGCTCTCCCCGACCCAGACCAGCACTTTATTGTGGAGGTGGATGCATCTGATGTTGGTGTGGGGGCCATTCTGTCTCAGCGATCTGCCAAAGACAACCAGCTCCATCCTTGTGCTTTCTTCTCAAGGCGCCTAAGCCCAGCTGAACGGAAATATCCTATAGGCGAATGGGAACTCTTGACCATCAAGTTGGCCCTGGAGGAATGGCCGCACTGGTTGGAGGGTGCTGGGCAGCCCTTTCTACTGTGGACGGAGCACCAGAATCAAGCGTCTGAATTCCAGGCAAGGCTGGTGGGGTCTTTTCTTTGGATGTTTAAATTTCACCCTGTCCTATCGCCAGGGATCCAAGAATGCCAAGCCGTATGCTCTATCTCTGCAGTTCACCATAGAGGAGGAGGGAGAACCTGTTTCCTCCATCATGGTCCAAGCCCTTCGCCTTGATATCAAAAGGAGGGTCCAGCAGGCCACCTCCAGTCTTCCAGTTCCAGAGGGCTGTCCAGAGGGAAGGCTGCCACAGCTCTAACCTGTTCTGTCATCCTGGCTCTTCCCGCACATTGTCAGTCCTCCTCACGCTTCTGGTGGCCTAAGATAAAGAAGGAAGTCCGGAAGTTCGTGGTGGCATGATCAGAATAAGACACCCCGGGGCCCCCAGCTGGCTTGCTCCGTCCTCTTCCTGTTCCCAGGCGTCCCTGGTCTCATGGCTCCATAGACTTTGTTACTGGCTTACCCCTATCAGAGAGGCCTTGGTTCCCTCTGCCCTTGCCCTGGTCAAATGTTGCAGACATGTCTGGAGAAAAGCTTGTGTGTTCCTCCTTAGTGCTTCTAAGAGCTACGCCCGGTGGGCCAATCGCAAGTGCCGTCCGGGACCCCATATCGTGTTGGTCAGAGGGTTTGGCTATCCACCAGAGACCTGCCGCTTAAGATTGCCTGCCGGAAACTTGCCAAACGCTTTGTTGGGCTCAATCCAGTGGCGGTCTGACTCAAGTCGACGACACAGACGCCTCGTGGAGGGAGGGGTACTGTCAGCACACTGTCCACACTTTCTGGTTTGCTACACTACCTCCAGGTCGGCAGCCATTTGGATTATCACTTCCAGGGCGACGGCCATTTTAAGTTTTAGGCACTATATAAGGATGCTGCTTTCACATGGTTCCTTGCCATATGGTGTTCTCAGCTTCCCCTGTGCACTGTGATTCATCCAGCCTTGTTCCTGTTCTGCCCAGCCTGGTTTGACTCTGGTTTGTTTCTGGTTTCTGTGTGTTTGCCTGTCTTGCTTTGTGCTGACTTCCTGTGTACCAGTTTATCAGACTGTTTTTGATATTCTGTCTGTAGTGAACCAGTGTTAATGTATTTATCAAAAGAGATTTAAAAGCACTTTTACACACTCCTCTTGATAAGGATGTTTGCCAAATGTAAATGTAAATTTTTTAATTTAGACCCCAAATTAATTGAATTTTGCTGAGAAATCCTAATGAAAAATAATTAAAATTATAAAAAAAATGAGATGGCGACTAATTTTTAATTAAAGAACCAATAACAACAGAATATTTTTTTATTCACAAAATAAGATCAGAGTTCAACAAGACATCCCCTTTTTAGGCTTTTCAGTTACAGTCTTCTTCTACACTTCCCAAATATATTTCCACTGCACATATTTACATGCAGTATACATATTTAAATTAACTGTCAGTTTGTATAATAATTTAAAATATACACTTGTGTTTTCTTGTAGTTGCAAAAGAAGATCAATGTCACTGAGACAAAATATCTGGCAAAATATCTGCATCCAAAGTCAGTTAGGTCCTCTAATGTGTTCACAACAGTAGTACATTTCAAGTAATCAATTAGAAGCTCCATTTAACTCTATCAGATGTTCAATTCTATTCAAATGTAATTGTTTAGCACTTTTTACAATTGACATCATCTCAAAGCAGCTTTACAGAAGATAACCATAGAACAAAAGGTTATTATAAAGAATAATATAAAGATTAATAGAATACATGTTAATAGATAATAATAGATGTTATTTTGCACCAGGTTTAAACAGTCAGATTCACTTAATTGATGTGATGCCTTTGTCTGTGTAAAAGACCTTACTACTCTGAGAGCCAGGGCCTTTTTCAGTAGACCTCAAGACAAGTAGAAATTAACTGCTAAAGGAGCTGGAGACATCAGGTACCAAACAGGAGTTGGCAGGTGTTTACTGTAATTACTATTTATAGCATTTCTACTATTTTGTTTCTTTACACTAATGACACATTAATGGCACAATTGTTTATATTTTGGTGATGGTATAATAATGAATAAGAAAACAACCCCAAGCTTTAAACCCCAAGCTTTAAACCCCATTACAAAATGTTTATACATGCAATAATTATAGTTCCTAGAAAAATAAACAAAATATTATAGTGAAAAATAATCATAATATAGATAAAAATTTTGGAAATACAATAAAAAAAATTGTTAAACAAAGTCAAATATGACATCACTGATAAAGTCATTATTATTATTATAGTTTTTTTAAATATCCACAAAAAGTTGTTATCAAGCAGGATGTAATAGAAGATATCATTTTTCTCAAATACTGAAACACTGAATGTATGAATAACATTAAAAATAACAGTGAGCTGTAGCATAAACAGATGAGAGGCTTAAATTTAATAAAAGCCAATTTAATTAGTCTACACTAATAATCCCAGGCACAAATTACAGTTTTATGACTTTGTGTTTGTAGTTATAGTTGAAGTAGTTAATCAAGATTAATATATGAGCTACATAAAGATTTGATGATAATAAAGACTACATCCCAATTCTTTTTTCCAAATGGACTTTTTAGCAGATACTCAGATGTTTATGTCTTCAATGAAATCATTAACAAATCCTGCAATTGCCTTTAATGCCGACAGAATAAGCACATCTTTTTTGTCATCTAGTTCAGTCTCCTCATAATAGTTGCTCACTGGGAACATGCATTTCAGTGGTGGACCAATTGTGTGGCTGAATTCCTGCATCTAGACATATAGAAAATAGAAACAGTCAGAAAAATGCTAACAGCACAAAACATTAGATATTAGATATTTTTATTAGAAAAATTAAACACAAGCCAGATAATATGTGTAAGAAGAAAAAACCTTTTCTATGATTTTCCTGCTTTTGTAAACCTCAGCTAGATCCTTTGTAACCAGAGGGCAGACATCAACATCAATTTTTGTCATCAGAACCACATAAGGGATACCTGGTGTTCACAGATAAGTTAAAGAAAGTTTTCAGGGTGCATAGAGGATACAGAGACACTGGTCAGGGAAGAGGTGAGATTAATCCTAACACACAAGGGAGGGCATTCACTAAATTCCAGGGGTTTTGTTACCACGACGTAAAGTGGCCGTGTTTCTGGAGGTCTTGGAAAAACGCCCTCTTTCCAAAAAAAAAAGCATACCTACAATGGATAATGAAGGACAAAACAGTCATACAGGTAGATTTTATATTTTATATCTATTATGCTATATTATCTTACAGTTCAGCTACTTTCAAAAACAAATAAATAACCAAAAACTAGGGGGCACGTGGCTTAGTGGTTAGCACGTTCGCCTCACACCTCCAGGGTTGGGGGTTCGATTCCCGCCTCCGCCTTGTGTGCGGAGTTTGCATGTTCTCCCCATGCCTCGGGGGTTTCCTCTGGGTACTCCGGTTTCCTCCCCCGGTCCAAAGACATGCACGGTAGGTTGATTGGCATCTCTGGAAAATGAGATGTGAGTGAATGAGAGTGTGTATGTGTGTGCCCTGTGATGGGTTGGCACTCTGTCCAGGGTGTATCCTGCCTTGATGCCGATGATGCCTGAGATAGGCACAAGCTCCCTGTGACCAGAGGTCGTTTGGATAAGCGGTAGAAAATGATTGAGTGAAAGTGAGAGAACCAAAAACTAGGGTTAGGGTTAGGGTTAGATTATCAAATAGGCCATGCCTGACCGATGACGCAATATCTGTTATGCTGTTCTGAAATCCCTGGAAATAAGTGCATCCCCACAAGGCGGAGGCAGTGTTGAATGTCAGGATGTAAAACACATGTAGAAACATGAAATCATGGAACAGAAGTGGCAAGTGTGCGTTGTCCTGTGGGCTGCTGTGCAACTTGGCTTGCATCGCTTTGTGATGATGTAAGAAAGAAAAAAAAGTTGTGTAAGAACCTGTAAAAAAACCTGTTCTTTGATTTTTCTGCTTTTGTAAACCTCAGCTAGATCCTTTGTAACCAGTGTAAACAGTATGCCATAAACACATGACTTGCAACAGGGGAGGGGAGTGGGGGAGGTGGAGGTAATCCAGCACAGGCAAGCAGCCATCAGGTCCTGTGGCCTTTATCTTCGGCGCTGGTCACAGACCCGCTTGTCAGACTGGTGGTACAAAGCGGCGAAGGCGTGGGATTGGGGGGGGGCTGAGTGCATATCTTTATATGTGTGTGTGTGCGTGTGTGTGTATGTAAGTTTAGGCCTGGAGAGTCGTTGCTCCCGGCATCAAATTTTGGTGCCTCAGTCCGCAAGATTGTCATAGCGATACACAGCAAATTGCCATGGAGACAACCTTGATTAGGTCCCAAAGAGAGTCAACAATCAGCAGGTGCCTGTAGAAGTGGGGAAAGGAACGCAAGAGCGTCTCGCTGCAGTGCTCTTCCAGGGGAATTGTTGTTACAACAGCAGCCTTGGCCAAGGCCAGTGCTGGTTGAGGGGAGCCGAAAGCAGATAAGATTGGGAGTGTTTGGTCTTGGGGAGAGTAGACGCATTCCAATTTACACGACTACTCTCTTAGTCCATTCTGGTCTCCATATCGATCCATTTTTCTTTCCAAAGCAGTGAGCTTCTCCGTGATGTTATCCATATTGTGGTTATTAGTCCCAGCCTCAGTGCTGACCGCTCTGCCCACTGCATCGATCATGACGGGCAGCTTTGGGAGATTTTGAACAGCTGTTACTGTTTTCTGATTCTCTCAATAACCCAGGGCAATGCCTAATCCAATCAGCAGAACTCCTGTTATCATGGTTCCGAATAGGTAGATATCTTCAATGTCCTCCACGGAAAGAGGCGCCAGACACACGACCCGCCACTTCTCCCAAGCGTCCATCGTATAGCCAGCTGCGAACGTTCCGGCAGGGCAGTCAGGTTCCCCCGAACCCAAGCTTCTCGTCGAGAAGATGGTGTCAATTGCGTTGAGAGACCAGTTTATCAAATCCATGATATTTTAGTTTGGAGAGCAGTGCGGAGAGAGTCTCTCAAAGTATAAGACAGTAGACGAGACGAAAGAAGCAAAGCAGGGAAAGTAGAGGGGAGGAGAGGGAGAGAAAATGCGTTTTACGCTCCTGCACACCAAATCTGGAACTACTGACCATCAAATGTCAGCCCTTCTATCTACCTCGGGAATTCAGCTTGGTCATAGTCAGTGCTGTTTATATTCTACCTCAAGCAGACACGGACACTGCAGTATGGGACTTACAAGAGACACTAATGCTACACCAAACACAGCATTGGGACGCTCATTGTGGTGGGAGACTTCAAGTGTGCCAACCTCAAGCGCGCACTACCGAGCTTTCAGCAGCACCTCTTCTGCTCCACCAGGGGCAAAAGGACATTGGACCACTGCTACACAACATTTAAGAATAGCTGCAAGGCACAATCATGTCCCCGTTTGGGAAATCGGACCATGCCACCATCTTCCTCATGCCTGTTTACAAACTTCCTGAAACAGGAAGCTCTGGTTCTGAGGAAGGTCACGCGCTGGACTGACCAATCAGTGGCCGCTCTGCAGGACACTTTAGATGATGCAGACTGGGATATGTTCAGACGCAGCTCTGATGACGTCAAAATGTTTACAGAAGCGGATTGTGGGATTCATCGGGAAGCTAGCAGATGATACGGTACAGAAAACCACCATTAGAACGTTTCCCAATCAGAAGCCGTGGGTCGATAAACCATATGCGGTTGCTCTGAGGTCCCGCTCCGCTGCCTACAACATGGGGCTTGCCACCAGGAACATGGATGAGTACAAGGCTGCATCTTACAGTGTGCTCAGAGAAATAAAGGAAGCAAAGCGGCATTACGGGAGGAAACTAGAGTCACGGTTCTAACATGGTGGCTCTAGGAGCCTGTGGCAGGGACATGCTTCAAACAGTCCACCATTGTTCCTGTCCCAAAGAAACCCCAGCCCACCTGCCTCAATGACTACCACCCTGACCTCAGTAGTGATGAATTGCTTCGAAAGACTGGTCAGAGACTTCATCACTGTATCACTACCAGACACAGTGGATCCACTACAGTTTCCCATAACCGCTCCACTAAGGACACCATTGCTCATCATCTCCACACTACGATGAGCCATCTGGACTGCAGAAAAGGGAATTATGCAAAAATGCTGTTTGTGGACTACAGTTCAGCGTTCAACAACATAATTCCCTCCACGCTCACCTCTAAGCCTGCCGCTGTGGCAATGGATCTCCAACTTCCTGAAATACAGACCACAAGCTGTACGGGTGGGCAAACACACCTCATCCACCCTCAACCTCAGCACTGGAGCTCCCCAGGATTGTGTTCTGAGCCCCCTGCTGTGCTCTCTGTACACATATGACTGTGTGGCTACTTCCAATTACACCACCATCTTCAAGTTTGCTGACGTGGTGGGCCTGATCTTCAACAACAACAAGGTGGCCTAACTACAGGAGACTAAAAACCTGGAGAGATGGTGCCAGGAGAACAATCTTCTCCTGAATATCAGCAAGGAGTTGATAGTGGACTCCTTGCTGATAGCACAAAGCAGGAGCAGTCATACCAACCGCTAAACATCAACGGGACCCCAGTGGAGAGAGTGGACAGTTTCCGGTACCTAGGTGTTCACATCACACAGGACCTGTCTTGGTCCTGTCACATCAACACCCTAGTGAAGAAGCCCCGGCAGTGTCTGTACCATCTGAGATGCTTAAGGGACTTCAAACTACCCTCTTAGGTGATAAAGACTTTCTACACCTGCACCATTGAGAGCATCCTGACGGGTAGCATCACTTCCTGGTTCAGGAACAGCACCATGCAGGACAGGCGATCCGTCCAGAGGGTGGTGCGGTCAGTTGAACGTACCATCCACACCGAGCTCCCTGATTTGCAGGACATCTACAGCACGTGGTGCCGGACCAGGGCCAGGAAGATTGTAAAGGATCTCAGCCATCCCAACAATGGACTCTTTTCTTTGTTGCGTTCAGGGAAGCACTTACACTCCTTGAAAGCAAACACAGAGAGAATGAGAAGAAGCTTTTTCCCACAGGCCATTCGGAGTTTAAACCAGGAAACACCCAGGATCCAGCACCGGACAACCATCTTTTGCATATGACTCTTTCTGGACTGTCACTTTAACACTGGACTTGCAAAGCACAGTGCCACTTTATACACTTAATACACACCGTACTACACGGACACTTTAAGGACAATCATATAAACGCATTTATATATATATATATACACTATTTTTCACATATATTTCACATTATTTTTTATCCCAAATTGCATTCCTTTTTCCTTTTATGATTGAATACCGGACAGATGTAAAAAGCATTTCACTGCATGTCGTACTTTGTATGTATGTGTATGTGACAAATAAAATTTGATTTGATTGATTTGATCAGCATCAATTTTTGTCATCAGAACCACATGAGGGATGCCTGGTGTTCACAGATAAGTTAAAGAAAGCTGTCAGGGTGCACAGAGGATACAGAGACTCTAGTCAGAGAAGAGGTGAGATTCATCCTGACACACAACGGAGATCAGTGATGAGTGGCAGGACGTGGGCGGAGACAAGACATAAAAACAAAACACATGTAGAAACATGAAAGCATGGAACAGAAGTGGGTTAACAAGTTTGCGTTGTGCTGTGCCTGGTGTGCAACTCGGCTTGCATCGCTTTGTGTAAAGGAAAAGTTTGTGGAAAAAATTGTCTTCACTGAACACATCCCATACAGGGTTTAGCCTCGGCCTGGAACAGGGCTTGGGAGTCCGCCACGTCGGCGGCGCTAAAGTGTAAATTTCACAAGGAATTACAACATACGCAAGTTTTAATAAAATAAATCAGGAACTAAACTGGAAAGAGGTGAAATTTATCTTGAACCATGATGATCAGCGATAAGACGGAGCGGAGAAAAGATATGAACCAAAACACAATGTGTAAAAGAAAAAAGCAATAAAAATGTGGAACAGAAGCTGAATCGAGTGGCATAATGTGTGCTGCTCAGCTCGGCTCACAGCACTTTATTTTTAGTTATTTAAATGTATCTGTGAGAAGCTACAAAAAATACACACTAACTATTAAATACAAATCAATCCAGAAGAAACAAGGAATATAATAATATAACAAATATAAGATTGTTACATATTATAACACATCATTTAGTAACTCACCCAAGTCGAGGGCAGCATTTCTGACAGCTTTCATCTTCTGAATCATCTCCATCTTCATTAAGGAGATGCTGTTTGCATCCACTACGGTCACCAAACAGTGAACTTTGTCATTCAGACTGGGTTCATGTATGTAGTTTGGATCAGCATCAGTCAGTGGAGAAACAGGATTAAACTGAGGACAAAGAAAAGAACAGTAAAGGATATAAAATACTTTAAATTACTTCCTCATCTGATCATGTGGCATCTGTAGTTGTAGATAATTTACTGAATATATTATGAGTAAAAAACAGATGATCTTGAATTAAGACATGTTCATTGTCTTTCTTACTTTATAGCCTTCTTTGACACGGCCATGCAGCACATTAATGATGTCATCAGGATGAATTCTGTCTTCCTTATTATCTTCCAGACCCATAACATCACTGAAGACAAATGGCAAGGTGACAGAATCTTTGTCAGTGATTTTGTAAGTTTTGTACTGTGGGAAGAAAAGAAAAGAAAAGTGCAATAAAATACTGACGAAAGCATTCCAGATCAGGATGTGGAATCTTATCTAAATAGAACCAGTGTTAGTGCAGGTTTTCAATACAAACAAGCAGAAGCCAAACCTGAGACTCTGAAAGCTGAGATCATCAGATTAAACAGGTGGGACAGGGTCGAGTCAAATACATGTGCAGACACAAATCTTAAAGAGAAGTACATAGGAACACAGACAATAAACAAAGCCCTGCCCGACCGCCCTCTGGTGTTCATACAGGGAACTGTTCAGCAGTCCATGATAACCACGGCATGACAGTGTGGTTAAGAATGTGATCAGAGTGAAAGGGTGAATTATGTACAGTAGAGCATTTGTTATGAAATATAATTAATGAATAAATAAATAAATAACTTCTTGACCTTTCAGACTCCCTTTACAATGCACTTAGAACTATAATATTTAAAACATGACTACAGTATTTAAGATTTGAACGACTGATTGTCTTATTCTTAGTCATTGTTCCATGAATGTAATGAGAATAAAAAACAACTCTTACTATTTTTGTGCAGCTCTTTCCAGCAGATCTCCAGATCGTCTCCTCTGCTGCCCCGAATACAATTCTTTCCTTGTATACGCTCCTCACGGAGTTTGCAAAGCAAGACTTCCCAGCTCCAACTGGTCCATGAAGCAGTATTCTGAACTGCCTGATGTCTTTGCAGGTTTCCATAAATTTAAGAAGTTCACTTAACTCAGATTTCAGATTGCTTGGGCTGTTTGGGATAAACACACAGAGAGTTTTGAAATAAAAATATAACTGGGAAAAATAACTGGGAAATAAACCTGGGAAAATCACTAGGAAATATAACTTTTTCAAGGCCTATAATAATTTAATCGTTTTTGTGGTACATCTGATTGATTTAAAGAAAACACAGTTAAATATTTGAACATTTTACTGTATAGACACTACAAAAAGTGTTTGCTGTGACCTGCAGAGTTTTGGTGCTGCCTTTTTACTAGTGGATTTAATGTTGCTTCATTAGCTGAATTCTCCTTGATGTTTAAATTACACACAGAATGAATGAAATAATGAATAATGAAACAATAATGAAACTCTTTATTCATTTTTTTATATATTATTGAGAATTATGCAGATTTGTAATATTATTTCATTTTTTTTGTAGATACACAGAATAACAAAAACATTACTAAATTGATCACTCACTTCCAGTCAGTGTTTCTCCAAGGTTGCTTGAAGTCTGTACACAAAAAGATAATAGCGAACTTTGAGTAAAAACAAAAACTTTTTTTTTATTATTATTAATTTCTTTCTACTATTTTTGTTTCAACAAAGTGATCTAACCTTTAGGAGGTTCTGGTTTTGAATTCTCTCCACCCATTATGGGCAGATTTCCTCCCTTGAAGCTGATCTTCTTCTAAAAACCTAAAAAATCTGTCTTTTTCTTAAAATCAAATAAAACATGTTTCAGTATATGAAAAGTATTTAATTATCAGATTGCATGGATTCATGATGTGTAGTTATTTTTCTCCTTGATAGAGCAGAAAGAAAATGGCACTTACCAACTATGAGCTCGGTAGGGCTCTGTGCTTTTGTTTTCACTTTTCAGTCCAGGTCTTACCTTCTCTTTCCGTTACTCAATCTCACACACACACGCACACAAACACACACATATGCATTCATGTATGCAGTTCCCCCTACACACCACACACAAGTCAAGAAGCTTTTATTGTCATTTCAGCCACATATCACTGATGCAGTAGTGAAATGAAACAACGTTCCTCCAGGACTCTGGAGCTACAGAAAACAACACAGAGCTAAAAAGTAAGTTATTCTACATTTACAGTACTAGACTCTCTTATCCAGAGTGACTTACAATTTATACAACAAAGCAATTGAAGGTTAAGGGCCTTGCTCAGGGGCCCAGCAGTGGCAGCTTGGTGGACCTGGTATTTGATCTTCCAGCCAGTTGTCCAACACCTTAACCACTAGGCTACCACATCCCTCAAATCCTCGAGTTAGGGTTCTATAGATGAGTGTGTTCCCTGTTGCAAGTTTGTGTGTTTTTTGGACATGTGTCACAACTGCATTTTGAGAACATAAATGCTGATACATATTATTCATTCATTCATTTTCTACCGCTTATACGAAGTACCTCGGGTCACGGGGAGCCTGTGCCTATCTCAGGCGTCATTGGGCATCAAGGCAGGATACACCCTGGACGGAGTGCCAACCCATCGCAGGGCACACACACACTCTCATTCTCTCACGCAATTGTTGTAAGAATAGGTGAGAATGGAGTTGTAGGATTTATGAATCCCCCTCGACCCAAAGCTAAACCCAAATACACTTTAGGAGACATTCCTGTCCAAAAGCAAAGTAAACCAAAAGGAATGAGAAAGGTAAAAAGAAAGAGGCTTAGAGAAGCTAATCGGGAAAGGACAGAGGAACAAAAGCAACTAATGTTTGCTAATAAACTTCTGAAAGTAGAAAACTTGGTTACAGAAATGAAACAATTGAATATGAATTAAGTACAAATACAGTACAATTGCCATAAATGCTACTGCAAGATTGCAGAGGATCAGATGCTGTACCTAAACAGCTGTAAGAAGATTTCAACTGATTAAAAAGATTTATGCGATAATAAGTTTTATTTATCAGAAGTTCAATAGAGCTCTGATCGCTGTTATTTACATTTATATGTATCCTTTTTCTATAATTGAAATGTGTATTTAAATGTTGATTTGCTGTGGTGACCCCTGAAGGGAAAAGCTGAAAGAAGAAGAATGTACATCAGCAAGGCTTACAACATCCTGTGGTTATATGGAACAGGATGTTGTAAGCCTTGCTGATGTATACAGTATCTCTGATGTGCAAGATATGACGCGTTGCATAGGCTGAGCGAGGGATTCAGCATAGGGACTGCAGAGGCACACTGCAGAGGCACATCTTAAAAAAGATTTAAGTAGGTCAACCACAAAATGGTATGTAATCAAATGCTTTGCTAACAGACACTGGGGACATTCTCTCTCCTGTAAGAGCCTGTTCACTGTCCTGGACAGTGCCAGGCAAATGCAAGGAAAGTCCAGGACAGAGTCGCCGCAAGTGCCCAGCCCTAAAAAAAGTATATAAAGCTTGCTGTATTGAATAACAGGTGTGCATTCTACTATAGGCAAGCTTATGCTTAGTTACTGTACTACATTTGTATTGCTTAAGGATTGTGCTTCAGAGAACAAACGTAGGCTTACACTTGGATAGTGTTTCTTGGTTTGTTACTATCTTTACATTTTAAATACTTTTACATATGCTAGAATTGTTTGAAGGAGATTTTATTTGTAATTTCATTTTATTTACTTTACATATATTGCATACACTTATTTGTATTACATTGCTTTAAATAAAAACAAGGCCTCCCATTGTGAGGAACCTGAAAAGACAAGAAGGTCTAAGTCTGACTCCTTCATCTAAAAAGTAAACAATAGTCTAGGTAAAAGAACTTGAAGAGGATCCTTTGTTAGAAGACGTTGAGACTTCGAAGAACAATCCACTCTAAGGTAAGACCAGTCTTGATCCCTACTGTTTGAACTTACTCGTGCAAAACATAGGGCACATTCCTTAGTGGGACTGTCAAAGCTTTGTCCAAGCAGGCCAGGAACATTTGTCACTAGAGGACATGTAGGTCAGTACAATTACTTCACAGTTTATCCTGAAATTTGAAAAGGCTGAAAGCTGTATGAGAATGAAAAACATTTGAGAATTTGCCTTCAGTGAAAATTTAGTCTTCAGTGTCAGTGTAAAGTTGTTCCACTGTCACATCAGTCATGGGCAGCTCTCAGAGGTTTTTACTTAAGTAGAAATTTTGAGTATCTATACTTTATTTTAATAGAGTAATTATTTTTTAGCAGACTTTTTACTTCTACTCCTTACATTTTCACGTAATTATCTGTACTTTCTACTCCTTACATTTTAAAAATAGCCTTGTTACTCCTATTTCATTTTGGCTTGTTTTCATTCCGGCTCATCATCATTCAAAAAACCTATCAAGATAAATCGTGCCATCCGGATACAGTAAATTTGATTGTGGTTTGATGAGAAGTATAAACATATACCATTTCGACACCATATTGGTTTGTACGTGACCCATCGCACCTGCACATGATGCAGTTACCCCAGTGCTGGACATAGCAGACGGAGCCAAGTACGAAGATGTTCGTGGCAGAGGCTCAAAACTCAATGTCTCAACAACCAAGCAACAGCACCACCGAGGAAGTTGGTAGTCAAGAAAACCAACCAACCCCAACCCTTATACATCCCTGGCCGTACCTGGAAGAATTGTTTTAAATGGTTGGATGGAAAAATAAATAATTGTGCATGCTCTGTAAGCTATGCGCACACAAATACCACGAGCTAATGGCTTACAAAAGCTTGCCTAATTTTAAAAAGCATATTGAGGTAAGTTGAAATTTTGTTATTATCAGTCAATTATTAACAAATTTGAAATTCGACTTTAGCCAAACGTTATCTGAGCTTAAATTATTGCTATATTTGTAAGTTAATCATGCAAAGCTATAGTTTTTGTTATTATCAGTCGATTATTGACAATATTGTAGTGACCTAGTAACGTACTAATAATGATAAATTTGCAATGTTTTCTATGGCAAACTTTGGTACATGCCAATGGTTTGCTTGCTACCAGAAGGCTATGATTCAACATTTCAAACTAGTTTGGTGGCTCGGTGTGAGATTTAAAATTTTACTTTTACCAAATGTTATATGAGCTCATATTGTTACTATATGCAATATTTGTAAGTTAATTGTGCAAAGCTATAATCTACTATACAGCTGGTAGATATGTGCTAAGGATAGTCATGACCCTGTCTGTGTATGAGAGTGCACGTGCCTGTATGGTGCCCTATGGGTCCTTGTAAAGAGGTAATAGGCCCAACTATTAGCCAAATGCTGTTTAAAATGTTTTTACTGCTAATTTTCAGTCCTGCCAGCAGCTGCTTGTGGTCCTAAAACAGCTTTAAAGGATATTGTTCACCCAAAAAGAAAAATTCTGTCATCATTTTCATATCCTCATGTTGTTTTAAATCTGTATGAATTTATTTATTCTGATGAACTTCTTTTCATCCTTGAAGAAGACCAGCCCTCTTGAAATGACGCAGCAGTTGGATGCGTACCTGGGGTGCCCTAGGGTCAGCTCAGTAGTACACATACAGTATATGGTTCTTTAATGTATTTGTACTAAAATGTGTTCTTTTTTAATGGGCATATACAGTGTGTCTAAAACAGGTAGCCTAATGCATCCCAAATTTTTGAACATTATCATAGTATCACCTATAGTAGTGCACAATAGGACCCTGTGGCACAGCCTAAGCTTTTGTCCTTAATGGCATTTTTTCCTTGCATTACTTTTACTTTTATACTTTTAAAGTAGTTTTGAATCCAGTACTTTTACACTTTTAGTTGAGTTGATACTTCAACTTCTGCAGAAGTCTTTTTAAAACCCTAGTATCTATACTTCTACCTGAGTAATGAATGTGAATACTTTTGACACCACTGGCAGCTCTCCACCAAGCTAGTGGGCACTTGCTAATGAGTTTTTACTCTTACTCAGTGGTCATGGCCAGAATCACTGAGAAGGTATCTAGTCCATTAGACAGATTTCTTTATGGGTGATCCAGGAACTTTTAGAACTGTTACAAGAACTGGCTGGTTCCATGCTCAGGTGTTTATCAAGAATTTCTAGAAAACAAAAGATGGCAAACAAAACACTAAACCACTGCAACTGTTGTCTTTGATGAAGCCACTGCTGATTGTACAATTGTTTTGGTTTGTTTTTTTTATTTTGGGGATAAAAGTTTTCCATAATGTGTGCAAGTTTCTGTGAACCCTGAATAACAAAGATGTTATGATTGATATGTCTAGTTAATGTCACTTTTAGTGGCATAGGTACATAGATAGGTAGACAAAAATGTTGTACATGCATACAACATCAGGTATGAACGAGACCAAACCCTCTGTTTCTCACTAGACCATACAAAACCACCCTGCTGTGGATTTTTTTAATATAACAACACACCTAATCATGATTGATTTAAATACATCTAGTTTATACTTGTCATACAATTACTCTAACTTCCTCAAGTATATTATATATACCTTTAACGCTAGTTCTCTTGGAGAAGTTCAGAAAATAAGCTCTGTTATTTTACATCATATCTGCCTCTTTCATCTTCTGTCCCGGACAGAAGACCGGACCGACAAAAGTCTTTCCAGGACACGGACACATTCCATGTACTAGTCAACATGCTGAGACATGAGTTGCTACAAATGCTGCACACACAGGTCACAGCAACGAGTAGTGCTATCGTAGTCACAATTCCCATGGCCAATCCATCGCCCTACTCTGGCGTTGGGGAAGAGTGTAAGGGATTTCTCCTCCCATGCTCGCTAATCTTTGAAATGCAACCATCTCGTTTCCCCACAGATCGCAGCAAGATTTCGTTCACAATATCACTACTCACCGGAAAGAAGCTCTGTTGGGTTGAATCGATTTGGCATCCTTCTTGTGCTCCATTAAGGAATTCATCGCCTATTTCCAGGAGGTATTCGGTATTCCCACTGGAGATACATCTGTATGTGATTAACTGTATCATATTAAGCAGGGGAAATCTTCGGCGGCCGACTACTCACTGCAGTTCCGTATGCTAGCGGCCGATAGCAGTTGGGAAGAACGAGCACTTATAACAACATATCATAATGTCTTTAAACCTGAACTTTGTCTGTAGTTATCAGCCTTCGACGATACCATGGGGTTGGAGAATTTCATTCAGTGAGCCATTTGAATGGAAAATCATATGTTACCCTGTACTTCAAATACTTCCACACTCTTTCGCCCACCAGAACCCAATCGCAGCTCGATTCAACCAGGATCCCACTGTCAGAGTGTCATCGGCGGCTAACCCAGTGTCTGTGTTTGTACTGTGCTAGCAATGGGCATGCAATTGGAGAATGCCCCATCAGTCCTCCAAGAGCTTTGGTGAGTACGGTTCAACCCAAAAAGCACATTTACACCTCGCTTTCCACCAAAGGTTAAACTGCCTTGTACAAACTTAGCTGTTACAGGGTCTGCCTTACTCGACACTGGGTCTGCACCCAGCTTAACATCATGAAAGAGTGCATACCCCAGAGACTAAAAGTTTAATCTGTAACAGGCAAGCCCCTCAACCGGTCCTCAATCCATCACCGCACCAGTGAAATCTCGCTGACAGTGGGATTCCTTCACCAAAATACACATATCTATTGTCCCAAGAGAGCTTTGAAGTTACCACCTGAACGGCCATGGGACTGTGTGAATAACCTCCTTCCAACTGAACCAGTGCTTAAAGGAAAGATCTATTCACTAACCATCCCGGAGCAAGAGGCCATGGAAAAATACATCCAAGAAGCACTGGACCAAGGGTATATACAACCATCAACTTCCCCTGATGCATCTCCCTTTTGCTTCATCTCGAAGAAGGATAGTGGTTTGCAACCGTGTATCGATTACAGAGGGCTGAACCAAATCACCAAGAAATTTCGCTACCCTCTTCCCCTTGTCCCATCGGCACTCGAACAGCTCCGAGGCACAAAAATCTTCACGAAGCTCGATTTACGCAGTGCTTACAACCTGATACGAATCCAAAAAGGAGATGAAAGGAAAACAAGTTTTGTGACTCCCTATCAGCCACTGGGAATATTTGGTGATGCCGTATGGATTGGTCAACACGCTGTCGGTCTTCCAGGATTTCATTGCAATCTTCCAAGATCTGCTGAATCGGTACGTGTTGATTTACATTGACGATATTCTGATTTATTCCAGTAACCCTGCTGAACACATACACAATGTGAAGGAAGTTCTGAAATGGCTGCGTCAATAGACCTTGTTCCTGAAAGCTGAAAAGTGTGAGTTTCACCAAACCAAGATCCAGTTTCTGGTTCTAGTTCATCCAGATCCTGAAAAACCTTTCACTGTGGAGGTAGATGCGGAGTGGGAGCCGTCCTTTCCCAGCAGCAGGGGAAACCCCCCAGTCTTCATCCATGTGCCTACTTCTCATACAAGTTTAACCTGGCTGAAAAGAACTACGACATCGGTAACCGTGAACTCCTTGCCATTAAATTGGCTTTGGAAGAGTGGAGACATTGGCTCAAGGGTGCTCGTTATCCCTGAATCTCATCATAAAAATCTCCAATACCACCGTGAAGCGAAACGGACGAACACCAGACAAGCCAGGTGGGCTCTATTCTTTACACATTTGGATTTCATCATCTCTTACCATCTGGGAAGTAAGAATTGCAAAGCTGACGCTCTCTCTAGAATGTTTTCTCCTGAAGATGACCACATGTCTCCCAAAGCCATCCTTCCAGATAAAACCTTCGTCTGTCCCGTTGAATGGAGTGAGGAAGATATGATCCCTGAATCACCAAATGTTCTGCCGTGAAGGTCACAAGTATGAACCATTACATCAATGTATACCATTTCTAAGGCACATACCTCTCCAGGCACTGGTCACCCTGGCATACAGCAAACCCTCTCGCTGCTTAAACATTGCTTCTGGTGGCCCAACATGGCTCAGGACATCAGAAGGTTTGTGAGTGGGTGCAAGGATTGTGCGATGGCAAAAACAACACGACATCAGCCCAGTGGAAAACTTCATTCTCTACATATCCCTTGTTGTCCCTGGTCGCATCTAGGAGTAGATTTCACTATGGACCTGCCAGCCTCACAAGTTAACAAGTGCATTTTTGTGGTAGTAGACCACGTTTCCAAAATGCTAAGACTCATAACCCAGTAAGGCTCTGCCCACGGCCATGGAAAGTGCAGAACTGTTATTTCAGCATGTGTTTCGATATTTCTGATATTGTGTCTGACAGAGGTCCTCAGTTCATTTCCAGGGTATGGAACTCCTTTTTTAAACTCCTAGATGTGACCATAAGTCTCTCCTTTGGATACCACCCGCAGTCCAATGGCCAAACCAAATGCAAGATCCAAGAAGTTGGCCTTTTCCTCCAAACCTTCTGCCATAACCACCAGAACTCTTGGAGCCATTTCCTCCCATTGGCTGAGTATGCACAGAACTCGCTACGCCAGCAAGTGACCGGCTTAACACCTCTCCAGTGCATGCTCAGCTAACAACCTCCCATGTTTCCCTGGATGTAAGAGCCATTCGAAGTCCCTTCTGTTTAGCTCTGGTTCCAAGAGAGTGAGAGGGTATGGGACTCAGCTCACCATCACCTGCTGGGGGCTGTCAGGCACCAGCAACAGCAGGTGGTGCCCCAACACCCAACATCAAGGTCGGGGACAAAGTTTGGCTGGCTACAAAAAACATCCACCTACGCTTCCCCTGCAAAAAGCCTAATCATATTAGAGATAACATCTCCGACACAGCACAGAAATATATTAAATGAACTGCGGTGGTGGAATGAACTTCCCCTAGATGTCCAAACTGCTGAGTCACTGGTATCTTTAAACGATGGGTGAAGACCTACCTTTTCCTGAAGCACTGTTTCTCTGTTTGTTGTATGTGTATATTTAAAGAAAAAACCTGAACAGAGTTTTAGGTGTAACGTATTTGCCAGGTTAATCCCTTACACAGCACACCAGATCCTCGTCACCCAAATTCTGATCATCGTCACCTGGCACCCCTCATCACCTCACCACATAAAAGATGCTCTCTGACACAGAGACACTCGTAAATTTCCGGTCTCGTAAATGCTAGCTGCTATGGTATGCTGGATCTACTAACCTGACTCTATCTTTCTCTACCAGAGGTTTCCCGAGTTCATCATCCACCATAGGATGTAGGAATCTTTGGTTTGCAACCTGTGACCCGGCGTGTGTGTGTGTGTGTGTGTGTGTGTGTGTGTGTGTGTTGTAACCTCACCTGGACTTATCTTCAACTACTCATTCCATTTACATCAAACTCTCAATAAACTCTTTTATTTTTCATCACATCTGCCTCTGTCGTCTTCTGTCCCTGACATTAGGTTGATAGTATTCTAAGTCTGTATCCTAGTGAACCAGTGTTAATGTATTTATCAATAGAGATATAAAAGCACTTTTGCACGCTGCTCTTGATAAGGATGTCTGCTAAATGCATAAATGTACATGTAATTTTTTTAATTGGACCACGAATCAGTTGAATCTTGCCAAGAAATCCTAATGAAAAATAATTCAAATAAAAAGAAAGATCATGAGATGGTGTCTAATTTTTAATTAAGGATACAATAACAAAAAAATTAATTTTTTTATTTGCAAAATAAGATCAGACTTCAACAACACATCCCTGTATTTTTAGGCTTTTCCGTTACAGTCTCAGAAACTATATATTACTAGATATTACTTACTACACATCCCTATATATATATATATATATATATATATATATATATATATATATATATATATATAGGGATGTGGTAGCTCAGTGGTTAAGGTGTTGGGCTACTGGGTCATGGGTTCGAACCCCAGGTCCACCAAGCTGCCACTGCTGAGCCCCTGAGCAAGGCCCTTAACCCTCAGTTGCTCAGTTGTAAGTCACTCTGGATAAGGGTATCTGCTAAATGCTGTAAATGTAAATGTATATATTGCTAAATAAACTGTCAGATTGAAAAGATATATATAAATATATATCTTTACATTTTTATAAGTTTAATGTATCCCTTATATATATAATTATATATATATATATAATTATTTTAAGTCCAAAATGAACTGAAGAACAGTAGAGCCTGCAATAATATCTGCATAAACTGAAACTGAAACCAAAGCTCTGATATTATTCTTTTAATACACATTTAATACAGGTAATACAGTTACAGAAATATATAAACTACTGTTAGTACTCTGAACATAATTCAGTGTAGACTGAATCTAAATGTTTTGTTGCACTATCAGCACACTTTATTAATATATAGAAGTATATTATTTCTATATTACATTTTCATATAAGAAAAAAATATTTTATTTTATTCACTTCTATTTAAGTTCATTCCTTTTTGTTAAATGTGCTTTCTTGAAGTTGCAAAAGAATGTGTTCACAACAGTAGTACTTTTAAAGTAATCAATTAGAAGCTCCATTTCACTCTATCAGATGTTCTATTTGTAGTATATTGTGCAGCGCACATATACTTATGTTAAATAGTGCCCGCTTAGAGGCGGAGGGATTTCCTGGGAGTGTGTCGTTCTGGTTAGGTGAGTTTGACTGATGAAGGTTGTGGCCGGTACAGCTGTTGTTAAATAAAGAGTAAACAGTCTACTTGCCTGTTTTAATTCCTCTCACCTCAATGCACGTCATATATATATATAATTGCAAAACGAAAATACTACATGGTGTCAGAAGTGGTCCAGTGCGGCGATTTTATTTTTTTTTGTTTGCCGGAGTTAGCCACAGACTTTTGCTAACGGCTACGCTAGCGGGAGCGAGCAGGCGGCTACGCTTGGAAGCGGTAAAGAGATGGATCAGTTTAAACTACCGTCCCCGCTCGTGTTAGCAGGCAATATAAGCGAAAACTGGAGATGATGGGAACAACGCTTTCAAATATACATGACTGCAAGTGGAGCTGCAGAAAAGGAAGCTAAAGTACAGGTAGCTATCTTACTGCATGCACTCGGAGAGGACGCTCTAGATGTATACAACACACTAAATGTTGCACAGGCGGATGAAGCAGAGCTAACAGTGGATGATATTTTATATGCATTCAAAACATATTGCCAGCCAAAAAAAACACTGTGTTTGAAAGACATCAGTTTTGGGCTCATCCCATGGCAGAGTCAGTTGCCATTGAGAAATATGTGACTGAGTTGAGACAGAAAAGCAAGGACTGTGAATTCGGTGCATCAGAAAACGACATGATCAGAGACAAGATTGTATTCAGTTTGAATGATACACGGCTCAAAGAAAGACTGTTAAGAGAGTCTGATCTCACGCTTGAGAGAGCGATTGACATCTGCAGATCAGCGGAGACTGCCAAAGCACAAATACAAGCAATGAGTACTACAACACAAGAAAGAGCAATACATGCAGTGAACAAGTCCAAAGACAATCACCAGTGGAAACAAGGAAGAAAACCACAAGTACAAAGTGACAGCAAGAAAGTAAAGGGTCAAGTGTGCAGGAAATGTGGAAAGTCACATCAACCAAGGCTTTGCCCAGCATTTGGAGTCTTGTGCCGAAAGTGTGGTAAGCTCAATTACTACGCAAAGATGTGTGAGTCTACAAAAGCAACACATACGATGAAAATGCATAATTTGAGCTCAGAAACAGATTCACCTTTCATTGGGACAGTGAACATAGACCACCTACACGCTAAAAGAGACAATTCCTGGTATGCTGACATAGATGTAGGAAGCATGTCGGTTAAGTTCAAGTTAGACACAGGAGCAGAAACAAATGTACTACCACAGGCTGTGTACAAAACACTGATGAGAAAAGTCAAGCATGAAAAACGAGTAAACCTGCAAGTGAAACCGACAAATACAGTGTTGGTGGCGTACAGTGGAGTTAAACTGAAACCGGAGGGAACAATCTCACTAGAGTGCTCCAATGCTCAAACCAAATCCAACCTGCTGTTTTATGTGTCAAACCACTCAGACACAGCTATCCTAGGCAAGGATGCATGTGAAGCATTAGGTCTAATAAAAAGGATGGACATTGATATGCTCACAGTCAAGTACCCAACTACAAAAGACGAGCTGCTAAAGCAACATGCAAGTGTCTTTGAAGGACTTGGTGAGTTCTCAGGAGAACATCACATCCACATTGATCCTACAGTCACTCCTGTCATACATGGCTGCAGGAAAGTACCACTGGCAGTTATGGATAGACTGAGAGACACGCTTGATGACCTGTTAAAAGCTGATGTTAATGAACAAGTGATTGAGCCAACGACATGGGTCAATAGTCTTGTGATCACTGAAAAGAAAGACAAGCAGAAGCTGAGGGTTTGCCTAGACCTTACTGACTTAAATAAGGCCATTTTGTGACAGCATTACTCAATTCCCACAGCAGATGAGGTGTTGTGCAAAATAGCCGGTAAGAAAATCTTCACAGTGCTGGATGAGAAGGATGGCTATTGGCAAATAAAGCTCGACAAGGAGTCGTCACTAATGTGCACTTTCAACACGCCATGGGACGCTATAGGTTTAAGCGCCACATTTGGGATTAAGTCGGCGAGTGAAGTTGTTCAGCAGCGCAACTGTGAGACATTTGGGGACATCACGGGTGTTCATATAATTGTTAATGATATGAATATCGCTGCATCCACAGAAAATGAACACGACGAAATTCTGCAAAAAGTGATGACTAGAGCAAAGGAAGCTAACGTCAAATTCAACAAAGAGAAGATCCAATACAAGGTGAACAGTGTCAAATACATGGGTCATGTTGTGACATCAGAGGGTGTCAAAGTGGACAATGCAAAAGTTAAGGCAATAGTTGACATGCCATCCCCCACAGACAAACCTGCACTGCAACGCATGCTTGGGATGATCAAGTATCTCGCACAATACATACCCGGAGAAGCGACAGCCACAGCTGAGAAAGGACAACTGCTGAGAAAGGACAGTGTATGGCAATGGCAACATGAACATGAGGAAGCCGTAAAGAACCTAAAAAATGCGCTCGTAACAGCCCCTGTTCTTAAATTCTTTGACCCAAAGAAAGCTGTCGTGATACAAGCAGATGCATCCAAGGACGGTCTAGGCGCATGTCTAATGCAAGAGGGACATCCTATCGCCTATGCATCCAGAGAGAGAGAAGGAGCTTCTGGCTATCGTGTTTTCAGTGAAACACTTTCGTCAGTATGCCTACGGAGTCAAGGTTAATGTGCAGTCGGATCACAAACCTTTGGAAACAATCTTAAGAAAGCCACTTGGAACAGCTCCGTCCAGACTTCAGCGGATGCTACTTCAGCTGCCACGCTATGACCTGAATGTAATCTATACGCCAGGTAGAGAGCTACTGATAGCAGACACACTCTCACGAGCAACGACACATGAGCAACAGAGACAGGATGATATATTTGACGAAAAAGTGATCTATGCCCTGAGCCCAGAGACTCTGATGCAGTTAAAGCATGAGACACAAAAGGACGTCATATTACAAATATTGCTGGACATTCACAGGCACGGTTGGCCACATCACAGAAAACAAGTTGACAAAAAAGTGATACAATACTGGCCTATTAGACACTCGGTGTCAATAAGAGAAGGAATAATGTTTGCGGGAGACAGAATTATTCTACCGAGTAAAATGAGGTCAGACATGTTACAGAGGCTGCATGCGGCACACCAAGGTATGCAACGCACCAAAGCTCTAGCCAGAGTACACTGATATTGGCCAGGTATGACAAGAGACATTGAGAAAATGGTGGAGTCATGTGCAACTTGCCAGCAGTTCCAGCCTCGCCATCAGAGGGAGCCGATGATCTCATATGAAATCCCAGAGCTTCCTTGGCTGAAAGTAGGAGCTGACATATTTGAAATCAATGGTCACTCATTTCTTCTGGTTGTGGATTATTTTTCCAAATACCCGGAAGTACAAAACATCAGTGACAAGACGACACAAACAGTTGTTAACAAGATGAAATCAATATTTGCCAGAATGGGTATACCTAAAGAGATTGTGTGCGACCATATGCCTTTTGCAAGCCAAGACATGAGAAAGTTCGCCAAAGCATGGGGAATTAAGCTCAGTCACTACAGCCCAGGCTATGCAGTCAAATGGCCTGGCGGAGAGAACTGTGAAGACTGTTAAGCACCTGTTAAAGAAGGCCAAACAAACCAACACTGACCCATTTCTAGCACTTCTAACTCTCAGGAACACACCCGTCACAGGTATGGGTTATTCTCCTGCACAACTGCTTATGGGCAAGGTCCTGAGAGGCACTTTACCCAGCTCAAGCACAGTGCTCCAACCTGCAGTACCAACTAATGCACATTCTACTCTTCAGGTCCTCCAAAGAAGACAGTGTGCTTATTACAACAGAGGCACAAAGAAACTTCCGTTGCTGTCGTCAGGTGGGACTGTTCACATGCAAACTGAACGAGGATGGCGTCCTGCTGTTGTCATGGCGACGCGTGCTGAACCGCGATCCTATGACGTAGTGACATCTTCAGGACAACAGTACAGACGCAACAGGAGACACCTAAGGAAGACACCTAGCGATGTTCAGGTGTACACTGAACCGGACAGTCTTGAGGATGAGATAGACAGCACCCCGGTCGCTCCTACCGGTGCTGATGAGACTGCGTGTGTGCAATCTTCTTCTCCTCCACAGATACGTCAAACCAGAAGTGGCCGAGTTATTAGGCCACCGGTGAGATTCAAGGACTATGTGTTAAGCCAATGAGTGCATACGATACTGGGTGTATGTTGTGTTTATAAAAAAAAAAAAAAAAAAGAGGTCATGGTAGGTATATAATGGTATGTTTAGTTCAGCTTAAGTTTAATGTATCCCTGATTGATACACATGGAAATATTATTTAAGCCAAGTTACATTTTACACCTTATACATCTTTCCTGCTAAAGATAAACTTTTGTTTTTTTTTATTATAAAAAAGGAGGATGTAGTATATTGTGCAGCGCACATATACTTATGTTAAATAGTGCCCGCTTAGAGGCGGAGGGATTTCCTGGGAGTGTGTTGTTCTGGTTAGGTGAGTTTGACTGATGAAGGTTGTGGCCGGCACGGCTGTTGTTAAATAAAGAGTAAACAGTCTACTTGCCTGTTTTAATTCCTCTCACCTCAATGCACGTCATATATATATATATAATTGCAAAACGAAAATACTACACTATTCAATTCAAATTTATTTGTACAGCGCTTTTTACAATTGACATCATCTCAAAGCAGCTGAACAGAACATAACCATAGAACAAAAGGTTATTATAAAGATTAATATAAAGATTAATAGAACACATGTTAATAGATAATAATAGATGTTAATATGCACCAGGTTTAAACAGTCAGATTGACTTAATTGATGTGATGCCTTTGTCTGTGTAAAAGACCTTACTACTCTGAGAGCCAGGGCCTTTTTCAATAGACCTCAAGACAAGTAGAAATTAACTGCTAAAGGAGCTGGAGACATCAGGTACCAAACAGGAGTTGGCAGGTCTTCACTGTAATTATGTTGCTTTGTAGAAGCCAACATTCTGTTTTCCTATTTCAGCTTAGACAAAAATGTATAAAACTTATTGCGGCCTAGGGCTTTCGAGCCACATGCACCAAATTCAGATATGTTGTAGACCCTGCTCTGAAGTTTGTTGCTATTCCGCTACTTCCGGTACCGGGTCTCAAAATGACCTTTTTTCCCATAGACTCCCATTATAAACTTTCGAACTATCTACACCAAACTCGGCCAGCTCCTTTAGGGTGATACTCTGAACAAACTTTTAAATTGGTGTACCGACTGACCTTTCGGTTGTGCCGCAGACCAGCCCCCAAAATATGCAAAATCAAAAAAATTTTTTACAGCATGGACATGTGACATATCAAAACACTCAGAACAATGAGGGGAACTTCCTCATGTGTATTCTGATGACATCACGTGCTCATCTCCACTTGCCTCCAAATGTTTTGGCACCTTATCTTTCTGTCCACTTGCCTCCAAAAGTAACACTGACCCTTATGTCCACTCGCCTCCAAAAAGCACCGGCCTTTGCGAATACTTGCCTCGTCAAAGCCAACATCAAAGTTTGTTGCGACAAACTTTACAAATCTAGTTATTATTTATAACATTTCTACTGATTTGTTTGTTTACACTAATGACACATTAATGGCACAATTGTTTATATTTTGGTGATGCTATAATAATGAATAAGAAAAAACAACACAGCTTTAAACCCCATTACAAAAAATAAACAAAATATTATAGCGAAAAAAGTAGATAAAAAAAAATTGTTAATCAAAGTCAAATATGACATCACTGACAAAGTAATTATTATTATTATTGTTTTTTTTAAATATCCACAAAAAGTTGTTATCAAGCAGGATGTAATAGAAGATATCATTTTTCTCAAATACTGAAACACTGAATGTATGAATAACATTAAAAATAACAGTGAGCTGTAGCATAAACAGATGAGAGACTTAAATTTAATAAAAGCCAATTAAATATGCTCTTAATTAATCTACACTAGTAATCACAGGCACACATTACAATTTTATGACTTTGTGATTGTCGTTATAGTTGAAGTAGTTAATCATGATTAATATATGAGCTACATCAAGATTTGATGATAATAAAGACCTAAATCCCAATTCTCTTTTCCAAATGGACTTTTTAGCAGATACTCAGATGTTACCCTCTTCAGAGTAATCATTAACAAATCCTGCAATTGCCTTTAAGGCAGACAGAATAAGCACATCTTTTTTGTCATCTACTTCAGTCTCCTCATGATAGTTGCTCACTGGGAAGATGCATTTCAGTGGTGGACCAATTGTGTGGCTGAATTCCCGCATCTAGACATATAGAAAATACAAACAGTCAGAAAAATGCTAACAAAAATTCGCACAAAAACAGCACAAAACATTAGATATTAGATATTTTTATTAGAAAAAATAAACACAAGTAGGATAAAATGTGTAAGAAGTACAAACCTTTTCTTTGATTTTCCTGCTTTTGTAAACCTCAGCTAGATCCTGTGTAACCAGTGGGCAGACATCATCATCAATTTTTGTCATCAGAACCACATGAGGGATACCTGGGGTTTACAGATAAGTAAAAGAAAGCTGTCAGAGTGCACAGAGGATACAGAGACACTAGTCAGAGAAGAGGTGAGATTAATCCTGACACACAAGGGAGATCAGTGATGAGTGGCAGGATGTGGGCGGAGACAAGACATAAATAAAAACAAAACACGTAGAAACATGGAACAGAAGTGGGTTAACAAGTGTGCGTTGTTCTGTGGGCTGCTGCACAACTCGACTTGCATCGCTTTGTGTAAAGGAAAGGTTTGTGGAACAATATGTATTCACTGAACACATCTCATACAGGGTTTAGCCTCGGCCTGGAACAGGGCTTGAGAGTCCGCCACGTTGGCCTCGGCAGGGGGCACTAAAGTGTAAATTTCAGAAGGAAATACAACATACGTGAGTTTTAATAAAATAAATCAGGAACTAAACTGGAAAGAGGTGAAATTTATCCTGAACCATGATGATCAGTGATAAGAAAAAATTGAGCCGGAGAAAAAATATGAACCAAAACACAATGTGTAAAAGGAAAAAAGCAATAAAAATATGGAACAGAAGCGGAATCGAGTGACATAGTGTTTTGTGCTGCTCAGCTCAGCTCACAGCACTTTATTTTTAGTTATTTAAATGTATCTGTGAAAAGCGCAATACAAATTCTCATCTACAAAAAATGCACACTAACTATTAAATACAAATCAATCCAGAAAAAAAGGAATATAATAATATAACGAATGTAAGATTCTTACATATATTATAACACATCATTTAGTAACTCACCCAATCTGAGGGCAGATTTTCTGACAGCTTTCATCTTCTGAATCATCTCATCCTCCATTAAGGAGATGCTCTTTGCATCCACTACGGTCACCAAACAGTGAACTTTGTCATTCAGACTGGGTTCATGTATGTAGTTTGGATCAGCATCAGTCAGTGGGGAAAAAGGATTAAACTGAGGACAAAGAAAAGAACAGTAAAAGGATATAAAATACTTTAAATTACTGCATCATCTGATCATGTGGCATCTGTAGTTGTAGATAATTTACTGAATATGTTATGAGTAAAAAACAGATGATCTTGAATTAAGACATGTTCATTGTTTTTCTTACTTTATAGCCTTCTTTGACACGGCCATGCAGCACATTAATGATGTCATCAGGATGAATTCCAGATTCATCTTGATTTTCCAGACCCATAACATCACTGAAGACAAATGGCAAGGTGACAGAATCTTTGTCAGTGATTTTGTAAGTTTTGTTCTGTGGAAAGAAAAGAAAAGAAAAGAAAAGAAAAGAAAAGAAAAGAAAAGAAAAGAAAAGAAAAGTGCAATAAAAGACTGACAAAAGCAATCCAGACCAGGATGTAGAATCTTATCTGATTAGGGCCAGTGTTAGTTCAGGTTTTCAATACAAACAAGCAGAAGCCACACCTGAGACTCTGAAAGCCAAGATCATCAGATTAAACAGGTGGGATAAATCTTAAAGAGATGCACATAGGAACACAGACAATAAACAAAGCCCTGCCCGAACGCCCTCTGGTGTTTATACAGGGAACTGTTCAGCGGTCCATGACACCCACAGCATGACAGTGTGGTTAAGAATGTGATCAGAGTGAAAGGGTGAATTATGTACAGTAGAGCATTTGTTATGAAATATAATTAATAAATAAATAAATGAATAAATGAATAAATAAATGAATAAATAAATAAATAAATAACTTCTTGACCTTTCAGACTCCCTTTACAATGCACTTAGAACTATAATATTTGAAACATGACTCCAGTATTTAAGATTTGAACAACTGATTAATTTTCTTATTCTGGTCATTGTTCCATGAATGTAATGAGAATAAAAAACAACTCTTACTCTTTTTGTGCAGCTCTTTCCAGCAGATGTCTCCTCTGCTGCCCCGAATACAATTCTTTCCTTGTATACGCTCCTCACTGAGTTTACAAAGCAGGACTTCCCAGCTCCGACTGGTCCATGAAGCAGTATTTTGAACTGCCTGATGTCTTTGCGGTTTTCCATAAATTTAAGAAGTTCACTTAACTCAGATTTCAGATTGCTTGGGCTGTTTGGGATAAACACACTGAGAGTTTCGAAATAGAAATAAACCTGGGAAATATCACTAGGAAATATAAGTTTCTCAAGGCCTATAATAATTTAATCGTTTTTGGGGTACATCTGATTGATTTAAAGAAAAGACAGTTAAATATTTGAACATTATACTGTATAGACACTACGAAAAGTGTTTGCCGTGACCTGCAGAGTTTTGGTGCTGCCTTTTTACTAGTGGATTTAATGTTGCTTCATTAGCTGAATTCTCCTTGATGTTTAAATTACACACAGATCACTGCTACTGAACTAATGGCGTGACTTCTGACCAAACTAATATAGTTTCACAACAACAAGGATGATGTATATAATCAAACTCTTTATTCATTTTTTATATATTATTGAGAATTATGCAGATTTGTAATATTATTTAATTTTTTGTAGATACATGGAATATAAAGCCTGATTTCCGTAAAACAAAACATTACTAAATTGATCACTCACTTCCAGTCGATGTTTCTCCAAAGTTGCTCGAAGTCTGTACACAAAAAGATAATAGAGAACTTTGAGTAAAAACAGAAACTTTTTTTATTACAGATTTCTTTCTTCTATTTTCGTTTCAACAAAGTGATCTAACCTTCTGGTTCTGATTCTGGTTTTGATTTCTTTCCACCCATTTTGGGCAGATTTCCTCCTTTGAAGCTGTTCATCTTTTAAAAACCTAAAAAATGTGTCTATTTTTCTTAATATCGAATAAAACGTGTTTCAGTATATGAAAAGTATTTAATTATCAGATTGCATGAATTCATGATGTGTAGTTATTTTTCTCCTTGATAGAGCAGAAAGAAAACGGCACTTACCAACTATGAGCTCAGTAGGGCTCTGTGCTTTTGTTTTCACTTTTCAGCCCAGGTCTTACCTTCTCTTTCCGTTACTCAATCTCACACACACACGCACACAAACACACACACATATGCATTCATGTATGCAGTTCCACCTACACACCACTCACACAAGTCAAGAAGCATTCATTGTCATTTTAGCCACATATCACTGACGCAGTAGTGAAATGAAACAACGTTCCTCCAGGACTCTGGAGCTACAGAAAACAACACAGAGCTAAAAAGTAAGTTATTCTACATTTACTAGACTCTCGTATCCAGAGTGACTTACAATTTATACAACAAAGCAATTGAGGGTTAAGGGCCTTGCTCAGGGGCCCGGCAGTGGCAGCTTGGTGGACCTGGGATTTGACCATCTAGTCAGTTGTCCAACACCTTAACCACTAGGCTACCACATCCCTCAAATCCTCCATAGATGGGTGTGTTTCCTGTTGCAAGTTTGTGTGTTTTTCAGACGTGTCATTACTGCATTTTGAGACCATAAATGCTGATACTTATTAGTTTAGGATTAATGATTTTGACTAAGGAATACCATCACTGGTTATTTTAACATAGAATCTAATTCTTAAGATAACAGTTGTTGTAAGAATAGGTGAGAATGGAGTTGTAGGATTTATGAATCCCCCTCGGCCCAAAGCTAAGGAGACATTCCTGTCCAAAAGCAAAGTAAACCAAAAGGAATGAGAAAGGTAAAAAGAAAGGCGTAGAGAAGCTAATCAGGAAAAAACAGAGGAACAAAAGCAACTAATGTTTGCTAATAAACTTCTGAAAGTAGAAAACTTGGTTACAGAAATGAAACAATTGAATATGAATTAAATACAATTACAATTGCCATAAATGCTACTGCAAGACTGCAGAGGATCAGATGCTGTACCTAAACAGCTGGAAGAAGATTTCAACTGACTAAGAAGATTTATGCGATAAAAACAAATTATTTATCAGAAGTTCAATAGAGCTCTGGTCGCTGTTATTTACATTTATATGTATCCTTTTTCTATAATTGAAATATATATTTAAATGTTGAATGTGGCTAGAAGAAAATAGAACATGCTGTTCCATATAACCACAGGATGTTGTAAGCCTGGCTGATGTATACTGTATCTCTGATGTGCAAGATATGATGCATTGCACTGCAGAAGCACACTGCAGAGGCACAGCTTAAAAAAGGTCAACCACAAAATGACATGTAACCAAATGCTTCGCTAACAGACACTGGGGCCTACAGTATCTCTCTCCTGTAAGAGCCTGTCACTGTCCTGGATAGTGCCAGGCAAATGCAAGGAAAGTCCAGGGCAGATGCGCCGCAGGTGCCCAGCCAAATAAAGTATATAAATCTTGCTGTATTGAATAACGGGTATGCATTCTACTATAGCCAAACTTAAGCTTAGTTACTGTACTACATTTGTATTGCATAAGGATTGTGCATCAGAGAACAGCTTAACGTAAGCTTACACTTGGATAGTGTTTCTTGGTTTGTTACTATCTTTACATTTTAAATACTTTTACTTATGCTAGAATTGTTTGATTATTTTGAGGTTTTATTTTATTTACTTTACATATCGTCGCTGTCAGGCGGAATCCTCATATCTCCAAAACCGTTATTTTTCAGGAAATAAAAAAAACGCCGTACCTTATCTGCAGTGCACAGGGTTTAGTCTGCGTTGCAGTGGATTGTCTTGCGCTAAATTCCTGTCCTCAGACGAGCACCAGAACTAGCGGGGGTCAAGATTTTTTTTTCTTTGAGCCCAGTGTTTTGAAGACATTTACCTCAGAAGACGTGTTGATTCGTTGCGACTCTTCTTGAGGAGAAATATGCCGTGAAGCTCTCCTGCGGAGTGAGGAAGAGGTGAACAGCTGAAGTGTCCAATGGAGTTATGAGATTTGCGCTCAAGCTATTTTCAAGACTTTAGATTGGTTAATAACTTGTAAAAATAACAGACCCACGTGGGGACTGACCAATAACATCGAAATGTGAAAAAATATGAAATTGACCAAATTTGGACATAAGAGGTTTCCGCCCGACAGCGACGATATATTGCATACTTCTTCTTCTTCTTTCGGCTTTTCCCTTCAGGGGTCGCCACAGCGAATCATCTCTCTCCACCTAACCCTATCTTCTGCATCCTCAACACTTGCACCCACTAGCTTCAAATCCTCATTAATTACATCCATATACCTCCTCTTTGGCCTTCCTCTTTGCCTCCTGCCTGGCAGCGCCATGTCCAACATTCTCCTACCAATGTACTCACTCTCCCTCCTCTGAACATGTCCAAACCATCTTAATCTCGCCTCCCTAACTTTGTCCCCCAAACGTCCAACATGGGCTGTCCCTCTGATGTACTCGTTCCTAATCCTGTCCAATCTTGTCACACCCAAAGAGAACCTCAACATCTTCAGTTCGGCTACCTCAAGCTCTGACTCCTGTCTCTTCTTCAGTGTCACTGTCTCTAAACCATACAGCACGGCCGGTCTCACCACTGTCCTGTACACCTTCCCCTTGATTCTTGCTGATATTTTCCTATCACACAGAACTCCTGACACCTTTCTCCACCCACTCCAACCTGCCTGCATTCGCTTCTTTACTTCTTTCCCACTCTCTCCATTACTCTGGACTGTTGACCCCAAGTACTTAAACTCCTGTACCTTCTTCACCTCTTCACCCTGTAACCTTACTATTCCACTTCCCTCCCTTTCATTCACACACATGTACTCAGTCTTACTACGACTGACTTTCATTCCTCTTCTCTCCAGCGCAAACCTCCACCTCTCCAGGTTTTCCTCCACCTGCTCCCTGCTCTCACTACAGATCACAATGTCATCTGCAAACATCATCGTCCAAGGAGACTCCTGTCTGACCTCCTCTGACAACTGGTCCATCACTATAGCAAACAGGAAGGGGCTCAGAGCCGATCCCTGATGCAGTCCCACCTCCACTGTAAACTCCTCTGTCTGACCTACAGCACACCTCACCACTGTCCTGCTCCTCTCATACATGTCCTGCACCACTCTGACATACTTCTCTGCTACTCCTGACTTCCTCATACAGTACCACAGCTCTTCTCTTGGCACTCTGTCATACGCTTTCTCTAAGTCTACAAACACACAGTGCAACTCCCTCTGACCATCCCTATACTTCTCCATCAACATTCTCAGAGCAAAAATTGCATCTGTTGTGCTCTTTCTGGGCATGAAGCCATACTGCTGCTCACAAATTTCCACCACCTTACTTAACCTAGCTTCCACTACTCTTTCCCACAACTTTATTGCATGGCTCATCAACTTTATCCCCCTATAGTTGCTGCAACTCTGCACGTCACCCTTATTCTTAAAGATCGGCACTAACACACTCCTTCTCCATTCCTCAGGCATCCTCTCACTTTCTAATACCCTGTTGAACAAACTAGTTAAAAATTCCACTGCTGCCTCTCCTAGACACTTCCAGACCTCTACTGGGATGTCGTCAAGACCAACTGCCTTTCCACTTTTCATCCTCTTCAAGGCCTTCCTGACTTCATCCTTTCTAATCTTATCTACTTCCTGTTCCACAGAGTTCACCCCTTCTACTCTTTTTTCCCTCTGATTTTCCTCATTCATCAGCTCCTCAAAGTATTCCTTCCATCTCCTCTGTACACTCTCCTCACTTGTGAGCACCCTTCCATCTCTATCCTTAATAATTCTAACTTGCTGCACATCCTTCCCATCTCGATCCCTCTGTCTAGCTAACCTGTACAAGTCCTTCTCTCCTTCTCTAGTGTCTAACCTAGTGTACAACTCATCATATGCCTTCTGCTTGGCCTTAGACACCTCCCTCTTCACTCTGCGCTGTAACTCCTTGTATTCCTGTCTATTCTCTTCAGTCCTGTCCATATCCCACTTCTTCTTGGCTAATCTCTTCCTCTGTATACTATCCTGAACTTCCTCATTCCACCACCAAGTCTCCTTATCTTCTTTCCTCCTTCCAGATGACACACCCAGCACCTTTCTCCCTGTCTCCCTGATCACTTCTGCTGTAGTTTCCCAGTCATCCGGCAGCACTACCTGACCACCCAGAGCCTGCCTCAACTTCTGTCTAAATTCCTCACAACATTCCTCCTTTTTCAGCTTCCACCACTTAGTTTTCTTCTCTATCTTTGACCTCTTCCTCTTACAGACCATCAGAGTCATCCTACACACCACCATCCTATGCTGTCTGGCTACACTCTCTCCCACTACCACTTTACAGTCACTAATCTCTTTCAGATTGCCTCTTCTACAAAGGATGTAGTCTACCTGTGTTCTCCTACCTCCACTCTTGTAAGTCACTCTATGTTCCTCCCTCTTCTGAAAATACGTGTTAACCACAGCCATGTCCATCCTCTTAGCAAAGTCTACTACCATCTGTCCTTCAAGGTTCCTTTCCTTAACTCCAAACTTGCCCATCACCTCCTCATCACCTGTGTTCCCCTCACCAACATGTCCATTAAAATCCGCTCCTATCACCACTCTCTCACCCGTGGGAATACTCTCAATCACCTCATCGAATTCACACCAGAATCTCTCTTTCTCCTCTAACTCACAACCTACCTGTGGGGCATAACCACTAACAACATTCAACATCACCCCTTCAATCTCTAACTTCAGACTCATCACCCTGTCTGACACTCTCTTCACCTCCAGAACATTCCTCACAAACTCCTCCTTCAGGACCACACCTACCCCATTTCTCTTACTATCCACACCATAATAAAACAGCTTGAATCCTGCTCCTATACTACGAGCCTTGCTACCCTTCCACTTGGTCTCCTGTACACACAGTATATCCACCTTCCTTCTCTCCATCATATCAGCCAGCTCTCTACCTTTCCCTGTCATAGTACCAACATTCAGAGTCCCTATTCTCAGTCCTACACTCTTACCTTCCCTCTTCTCTCTCTGTCTGTGCACTCTCCTCCCTCCTCTACTCCTTCGACCAACAGTAGCCCAATTTCCACCGGCGCCCTGTAGGTCAACGGCGCCGATGGCGGTCGTTGTTAACCCGGGCCTCGACCGATCCGGTATGAAATTCTTACTGACAACTCGCATGGTTAGATTTGGCAATGTTTTATGCCGGATGCCCTTCCTGACGCAACCCTCTCTATTTATCCGGGCTTGGGACCGGCACAGAAGTCACTGGACTGTGACCCCCATGGCTAGATTTTGCATACACATATACATACACATATACATATACATACACATATACATATTGCATACACTTATTTGTATTACATTGCTTTAAATAAAAACAAGGCCTCCCATTGTGAGGAACCTGAAAAGACAAGAAGGTCTAAGTCTGACTGCTTCATCTAAAAAATAACAATAGACTAGGTAAAAGAACCTGAAGAGGATCCTTTGTTAGAAGACGTTGAGACTTCGAAGAACAATCCACTCTAAGGTAAGACCAGTCTTGATCCCTACTGTTTAAACTTACTCGTGCAAAACATAGGACACATTCCTTAGTGGGACTGTCGGGGCTTTGTCCAAGCACGCCAGCAACATTTGTCACTAGAGGACATGTAGGTCAGTACAATTACTTCACAGTTTATCCTGAAATTTTACAAGACTGAAAGCTGTATGAGAATGAAAAACATATGAGAATTTGCCTTCAGTGAAAGTTTAGTCTTCAGTGTCAGTGTAAAGTTGATCCACTGTCATATCAGTCATGGGTAGCTCTACACCAAGCTAGTGGGCAACCGATAATGAATTTTTATCTATTACTCAGTGGTCATGCCCAGAATCACTAACAAGGTCTCTAGTCCTTTACATAGATTTCTTTATGGGTGATCCAGGAACTTTTAGAACTGTTACAGAAACTGGCTGGTTCCGTGCTCAGGTGCTCACATGCTCATGCTCAAGAATTTCTAGAAAACAAAAGATGGCAAACTAAACACTAAACCACTGCAACTGTTGTCTTACTGAGTGTCCAATTTTTATTTTTTTTTATTTTATTTTGGGGATAAAAGTTTTCTATAATTTGTGAAATTTTAAAAACTCAATTTGCCTCAATTTGATAAAGTTTCTGTGAAGCCTGACTAAAAAAGATGTTATGATTGATATGTCTAGTTAATGTCACCTTTAGTGTACATAAGATAGGTAGACAAAAATGTAAACCACAATTTTGTACATGCATACAATGTCAGGTATGAACCAGACCAAACTCTCTGTTTCTCACTAGACCATATAAAACCACCCTGTTGTGGATTTTTTTAATATAACAACACACCTTATCATGATTGATTTAAATACATCTAGTTTATACCTGTCATACAGTACAATTACTCTAACTTCCTTGAGTATATTATATATACACATTTAACGCTAGTTCAAGAGTTCATCATATTCCTAATGAATATCAAATCAAGATCATAACTAGTAACTATCATAACGATTTACTGCGAAAGAAACATTTGCAAAAATTTTAATCTATCAGCTGTTTGGTGCTTTGTAATTGTCAGGACTCTGCCCGGACTTTGGCCATGTGCCTTTTGTTTATGTTCTTTGTTCACGTGTCTGCCCCGCCCTTGTCTTTTCCTCCCCGCCTCTGCACACATGTCCCTCATGTGTCATGATTATCATTAGTATTTATTTGAGCCGCGTTGCCTTGTGCAGCGTGGAATCCTCTGTTGTCTTTGTCTTCGTCCTGTTTAGTGTTCCTTTAGTTAATAAACCCTGTTTTTGTTAAGCTGTCCTGCATTTGGGTCCGTTTTTACCCCCGCGTCGCTGACAGTAATGGTGTGCCAAATAACTGATCAGTCCACTGGTATGATGTGGCAGCAGTAATAACTAGGGTGAAGGGTGGTGATCAGACTAATTTTGTTTTATCTTGAACCTCAGAGAGGACAGCTGCCAATGCACACGATGCTGCAAGTATTCAAAGTGGTACATATTACACAGTGGTGGATTTGGGCTGTAATT
This sequence comes from Tachysurus vachellii, assembly GCF_030014155.1. Classification (NCBI taxonomy): domain Eukaryota; kingdom Metazoa; phylum Chordata; class Actinopteri; order Siluriformes; family Bagridae; genus Tachysurus; species Tachysurus vachellii. The sequence goes on along the minus strand of NC_083483.1, from coordinate 1,237,504 downwards.
AAATATAATTCACAAAAGCCTGATTCAATTTAATTTATTGGATAAATCACAAGAGTGACTAGAGTACTTGTAAATATCTTGTATTTATGTAGCATTAATTAGAATACTGAAAGGCCGTTGACAATATATTTTTTAGAACATCAGTATGATTTATCCATTTTTATTCACACAGGCCACTCAGATTCATGTTCAGTCCCAGATCAGTTTGTGAATTTACTGCTGCAGCTCACTTCAGGTCTCCATCGGAGCAATATTTGATCTCTGCAAATGCATAAATTATTGTTCTTCTACAGTTCTCCCACACAATCCCATTAGGCTCCCACCACCAGCTTCCTGTAGCTGCCCACATCAGGTATAATCCACTGGTGATTGCCTACAAAGCCAAAAACCAGCACCCCCTTTTCAGAAAAAACTTATCACACCTTGCTGTGCTCCACATACCCCTGTTCCTCTGGAACGTCTTGATAGGTCTCAGGATATGAGGAAGACAAAATCATGTGGTGTCTGTATGCTTAACTTATTATATTACTTCCCAAAATACTTTAGAATGATAGTATTCTTAGCCTGTGACTAGTGAACTAGTATAATGGTATAATGATTCAGAGAGATGGTATAATGGTTCAGAGAGAGAGACTCAGGGGGAGAACCCAAACGCAGGCCAATGTTCAAAAGAGAGCTTTAATGAGTTAAGTAAATAAGTAGGAAACAATAGCAGGCAAGAGTGTCCATAAACGAAAAAATAGAATCCAAAACAGGGAGAAAATAAATAATCCACTGGAAAAGTTCGTACTAATTCGAATCCTAAAAATAAACTCCACCGGTAGGAAAAACACCGGAGCACAAAAAACTGGAAAAAAAAGGCAGGCAGCATAGAGAAACTCTCATAAGAAAACAAAAGGGGAAAAAGTAAATCCAACCTGGCAATAGTGATGTTACCAGTGACACCGAAGCTCCGAGCTTTCAACCCAATTGTATTGGGATAAGGTTCATTACTCTAAGCTTTTCAAATCAGAGCTCGATGAGGTGATAACATGAGCTCAGAGATGTTTAGATTAATAAATAAATGAATCAATATATTAAATACAATAATGTACGTTCTTATTGTATTTCTATAATTTACTATTTTACTTTTAATTATGCACAATGTACTTTGTTTAAATTTAACTTTTTGTACTATTTGTATGCAGCACAGCTGCAAATGCTTTGGTAATACAAATGTACAGTTTTTGTCATGCCAATAAAGCACACTTAAATTGAAATTAAGAGAGAGAGAGAGAGAGAGAGAGAGAGAGAGACTTTGTTCCTATTTTGATATAAAATAACATAAAATAAAATAACAGCAGCACTTTTAAACCACTTAATTATTCTAATAATTAAAGCTGAACAATTGAATAAAATTAAAAGTAGGCTTTAACCTTGGCTGTTGGCTACATCTTTACATCTCTACATCTCTGTCATGCTTTGCACAAAAATGCCTCAACATGGATGATGTATTATTATTATTATTATTATTATTATTATTATTATTATTATTATTATTATTATAGTACGGTGGCCGGGAAGTGCAAACCAAATTAACAAAACCGAAAACACATTAACAAGTCAGACAACCCGGAAGCGGTTGGTATAATTTGTTAATGGAAACTTACCATCATCGGACGAGACACCTTTCATTCACCTGTATATCTTTAATGACAGTCGTCTTGTCCAATGATCGGTAAGTTTCCATTCACAAACAATACTTACCGCTTCCGGGTTGTCTGAATCGGTGCATGAAACACATTAACAAATCAGAAAACACATTAACAAATCAGAAAACACAACGACATTTCAGACAACCCGGAAGCGGTTGGTATAGTTTGTGATTGGACAAGACACCTGTCACTCAAAGTATACATGAAGTTCAACAGTCTGCCACAGGGAAAAGTTGGAATGGATGGATGGAATGGATTACTGTGGATTAATTCTGTTAATTTCTTGAACGGGGAACTTTATTTAAACGGAGAACTTTACACATTACACATAAGATTCCATACCTGTATATCTTGAGTGACAGGTGTCTTGTCCAATGATCGGTAAGTTTCCATTCAAAAACGATACACTACCGTTTCTGGGTTGTCTGACTTCTTGTGTTTTCGAATTTGTTAATGTGTTTTCTGATTTGTTAATTTGGTTTGGGTTTTGTTAATTTGGTTTGGGTTTTGTTAATGTGTTTTCGGTTTTGTTAATTTGGTTTGGGTTTTGTTAATGTGTTTTCGGTTTTGTTAATTTGGTTTGGGTTTTGTTAATGTGTTTTCGGTTTTGTTAATTTGGTTTGGGTTTTGTTAATTTGTTTTGCACTTCCTGGCCACCGTACCTAGCGCTATTTCTCCAGGGCTTAATTAATAGTGATTAAATAATTTCAGAAACTTTGGTCATTAATGAAATCTGATTCATTCTTTGGGCCTAAATGGTTATGTAATAACTGTGAAATAAGATGATAGTTGCTTGTAAATATAATGACATGTTTTGTGTAATGTTATTGATCTTAAATATAAGTAGGATCAAACATAATTATAACGGAAAATTGTATTTTATTTTATTTAAATAAAAGCACAATGTACAGAGCAAATATTAATAAACACAAACCAGGTATGATTAAAGTAGAGGAAATAAGATTATCTGTGAAAAGATTCTTTATGTCTCTCTATTATTTCCCATCATCCTTTGCTGTGATCTTTGACATATTGTATAGTTTTTGCTGATTCATTTTTTTTTCACTATGTTGACTCTTCTCATGAGTGTAAAAATGAAAAAAGTCTTCACTCCAGTTTTTCACAAGAGGTTCCGTTTTCCAGCTGATCATTGGCAAGATTCACAATCTGATCAAGTGCCTTGAGGATCAGAAGATCCATGTCATCAATTGTGTCAGTCTCCTCGTGGTAATTCTTCACAGGGAAGATGTGGCTCATTGGAATCCCCAGTGCATTACTGCAATCCTGCATCTGGAAAAAAAAACAACAGTAACAAACCATTTATTTAAAAGAAATTAATAAATAAGAAAAAGGTCTGTAAGAAAAACATTATTTTTTCCACAAATGAGAACAAATACAGAAGAACAGAACTTTATTTAAATTCTTAAACAGACACCTTGTGAAATAATCTAGCAAGCTTTTTACAGTTGACAGCAGTCACCTCATAATATTTCACAGGAAATATTATTACTTATAAATATTATTATTACTTTTTATATTAATATTTTAAATAAAAAGTTCACTGGATTTAGAATCTTGGAAGCCTTTATGATTTCCAGGAAGAATTTTCAGGAAGTTTATATTAATCATGGACATTTTATAAATATATAAGATAAATAATAGTGCAGTCTAATTGTGTGTTTATATACAGTTAGAACATATGTTTTCAATCCCACATTTTGTAATCAGTTACAGTGCTAGTATACAACTTTAAGAACACAATTACCTTTTCTTTAATCTTCTTACTGGTGTACACCTTTCTTATGTCCTCTTTAACCAGTGGGCAAAGTTCATCAACTTTTGTCATGACGATTACTTGAGGCAAATCTGCAAAGTAGGATGAAGATCACTCCAGTGTGTAATTCTTATATCACAACAATTTGTCATGATTTCATTTTTTTTTTTTTTTTAGTTTTATTAATTAGTTACATTTATTATATAACTTATAACAAGGCTTTTACAAGCCTCTCCCTTTTTTAATAGGGCAAAAATTGCAGCAAATCTTTAGAAACCAGTTACAGCTAACACAGGAATCTACTTTATTAATTGTTAAATAAGTCCCTGTGTGCGTTACAATAGAAATTATTATAAGAATAAAATCTAAATCTGTGATATTACTGTCAGGGCTGCTGAACTATTAACACTTTCTGAACAAATCAAACACGATACAATTATACACTGGAATAACAGAACTTACTATAGTCTGAAGCCGCCTCACGAATCCGTATCATCTTATCAATAAACTTGTGGTCCATAAATGACACTTTGTTTGCATCTAGAACATTGACCAGGCAGAAGGTGTGATCAGAAACCCTGGGATTGTTTTTGGAGTCTTTTCCAGATGCAGGATGAAGAGGATTAAACTGAAAATTGGTGAAAGAATAAATCTTCAGTTCAATTTGGGTTAATTGCTACAGAAAAACATTTATACTAATACGATATACAAACATAACCTAATACGATATACTAACAATATACATTGTAAAAAGTCTGAAAGTTATTGTTTTGTCTCATGTTGTGAAATGTCCTCACGTTGTATCCTTCCTCAATTAGCCCCTTTAAGGCTGAGATAATGTCATCTACACATATGCCTTTGCTACCTTCACGTTCAAGTCCCATGATATCATTGAAGACAAAAGGCAAATGGGAGCCATCCTTCCCTTTGATATGATGAGTTTGATACTGAAAGACAAAGACACAAATTGTATACCATTTATTGCATTTTTTTTTTTTTACTTAAGATGAAATAATCCTGAAAATCCAAACATCCTGAAAGTTAAACATAATATTGAACTGTACAATGCTGTGCCTCTTTAGGTGCTGAGGCTGACACCTTGTGGTGCCTTTACACCTAGTTGTCTGTTTGGAGAATGAATTAGATTTCTTTCATTTGCTATTTTTTACCCAAGTTTAAGAGTCAATTAAACTGAAAAAGCTTTCTTGTTTAAAATAACTGTTTAAAAGGTGCTGTATCCTCACCTCACTACAGAACTCTACTGAGGTTGAGAACACACAAAGGTTCCACTCAGATAGAATGAAACCCTATTCACACTAATGTCATATTTGTTAAAGCGCCATATAACCTTTTTGCATATTTGAGACTGCACATATAGCTGATTCTGGGCTCATTTGGTTGGGTTTTGCTTTTAAATGATTCTTTTTAAACTGTGCAGTTCCAAATATCAAGGTTTCTGCACTAAAGCAAAAAAGAACAGTGCTTTTTCAATGCATGGGATGTTGTTGAATGATCGTTTTCAAAAGGTCCAGGGATTGTCTCTCTTCACACTAATATAAAAAATATAAAATATTTTTGTCTATACTGTAAATGTGAGATGACTTTAATTTAAACAAAACTGTGTTTATTTGATTGAAATTTACAATCAAATCATTGAGCATGTTGTACTTACTTTTTTTGTGAAACTGGTTCCACATGATCCAGCAAGTGCCCCAGAGGTGATTCGCTCTTGGAAAGCATCATTGATTGAATTTATAAAGCTGGACTTTCCTGCTCCAACTTCACCAACGATCAGAATCCTGACAAACTTAACATCAGTAGTGTTGAGCTTAAAGTTCCTCAGTTTCTCTTCTAAAGCGTCTTTTTTCCTATTACACACAAAAAGTCACAAAAGAACAAACAACAATTTACTCACAGTTAGTGATTTGAAGAAAAAAAATAAAAAAATTAAATTGACTATATGTTGATATTTAAGTATAAATTTATAAATGTTTTGAAGACATTTGATAAGTTTTGAGGCTGAAATATGAGCATAATTGCTCATGGTGTATTTAAACAAAAAGCTCCATTGCTTTAATAAAACCTACCCCCAAGGCATTTTCCTCCATGGCGTATCATATTCTGAAAAGAAACAAAAAGAAAAGTTACATTTTTGCAATTGTCTGTGAAATATAGCAAACCTGTACATGGGCAAGTCCAGGAAAATGGAGATTGTTAGATGTATACCAAGGAGTTCTCATTTACAGCAGAGAGAACTGTTATAAATGGATCATTTTTAACTATTCAATAGAAATGATCAACAAACGAGTGTGTGGTGTTAAACCTGTTCATTCACTTATGAGTTACACATTCCTACTGTAAGGAAAGCTAGACTGATGTAGACGGGAGATCAGTTATTAAAAGAACATTGATTATTGAAACAGTTTACATAAAATATATTATGTTTCTCAACAAAACATGATTATTTGCTTACAAGTTAATTGCTTACTAAATTAAAGAAGTTTATTAAATGATGCAGAGTGAATGTGATCACTTCACATATTAATGTAAACTGAGTACGGTGTGAAATCTCAGATGGATGTTGGTGCTGATGGGAATTATAACTATTGTATAAAACAATCATGTTACAATAGTGCAGCAGTAATTCAACAAGTTTTTTTTTCAGTGTGTCAGTCAGTGCTGCTGGACCTGTATTACAGTATTGCACAATGAAATGAGCCAGAATCACATCTAACTGAGACCTACTCCTGTAGACACTGAAAAATCCTGAGAAACTGTGAATACATTGTACATCTAGTCACATCTGAGTTCTGAGCACAAATTCTATCTTACCTTCTTGTTACGTCTGTAAAACTCAGCTGTGTAATTTGATAAATGTTCTATTGCATGCACATGATTAGAAAAGCTGCTTTAAACTGAAATTTCTGCTTTAAACTGAATTCTTATAACGTGAAAGTAGGAAGATTTTCCCCATTCTGAACATTGTTTCCACTTAGTCACTGTGAATCACACTGGCTCCAATTGTGACAAGAAACTTCTGTATGAATGTCTGAAAATAATTTTAAAATTTGTCTTACCAACTTTGGGAGGTGGAGGTGGAGGTGAAGGTTGACGTGGAGGTGGAGCTGATTGTGTTTGTCCCATTTTATACAATTATTTCTTTTGAAATTTCTCTTGAAATTCTGGATTATTAAAAATGAACTAAACAGAAGAGCAGTGTATGTTTTTATTTCCTTGTTCTACACAGGTATACATCTCTACTTAAATTATAAATCTGAGAGCTCCCGTTGTTATAGAATTCATTATTGGACTGAAAATGTCTAAAGCCAATGTACAAAGACAATGAAATGCAGTTAGAATCTAACCATAAGTTTATAAGTGTTACATTTCTAATGGTATAAATGGTAAGTTGTATAAATTCTAATGAGTGAATATCACTATATTTGTTTCCCAGTTGCAAAATCATAATAGATGCAAACACATACACACATGACCATATTTAATTAACTTCTGTTTAACATCCAAGAAAATTCTTAAAGCCTAATTGACATAATTTAAGATTAAAATGTTTATGTAAAGATCAGATAACAGTAAAAATAAACCCACATATACTCACGGTTTGTGGATCTACTGCAGCTCTCCCCATGCCAGTTATATAGCATCAGTTGGGGGCTCCTCCTCCTCCTCTTCCTCCTGGGATATCTATTTTCTCTTTGTGCATTCTTTCAAATGGAGGCATTTCATGGAAATGGAAAGTGAAAATAAATCCACATGCTGTTCAAAGAAAATCAGTAGATGTTTGGTGAAATGATTAAGTTATTATTAATTAAGTTATTATTATTAACACTATTATGATGTTTCAGTATCTCCAGAATACTTTACCTTCTCTGTATATTGTGGAGTTTATATAGCCACACACACACACACACACATACACACACACACACACACACACACACACACACACACACACACACACACACACACACCTGACAGCTGACTGAAGTGATTAAATGCTTAGAACGCACTGTCACTGTCACTGGGGCAGCTGAATTCCTGACGACAGCGTGAACCAATCAGGAACGCCACTGTGGCACTCACCCTCTGGCTATGAGACACAGCGGAGAGCCAGGCTCAGCAGTTACAGGAGGTAAGACAGATTAGAATTGGGTTACTAACGTGTTGTCTTTGCCTCCCTCTTTTTCTTACACACACCCAACAGCTGTGTGGACTGCACTTACAGTACTTACACCAAATACACACTCTTCCAATGTACATCCATGTCTACAGCATAAACATATAAAACTGTTTACATGATGATTTACACACGTTTTTTGCTCTTTGCACATGCTCTTGCTCTTTGCACATGCTGTCTTTCACATTACAGTCACGTGCTGATTTTATATATATATATATATATACGTATATATATACACGTATATATATATATACGTATATATATATATATATATATATATATAGTGCTGCTTAAAAGTTTGTGAACCCTTTAGAAATGTCTATTCTGCATAAATATGCCCCAAATTATGATCAGATTTTAACACAAGTCCTAAAAGTAAACAAAGTAAATGCAATCAAACAAATGAGCCCAAAATATTATACTTCTTCATTTATTAGTTGAGAAAAAAGATCGAGCATTACATACACTATATTACCGAACGTTTTGGGACATCCTTCCAAATGATTGAATTCAGGTGTTCCAATCACTTTCATAGCCACAGGTGTATAAAATCAAGCACCTATGCATGCAAACTGCTTTTTCAAACATTTGTGAAAGAATGGGATACAAACAAATTCAAGGGTGGTACTGTGATAGGTTGCCACCTCTCAATAAGTCAATTTGTGTCAACTGTTAGTGGTATTGTAAAAAGGTTTAAGCAATTGGGAAACAACAGCAACTCAGCCACAAAGTGGTAATCCAGGTAAAATCACAGAGCAGGGTCAGCTGCATCCAAGCTGCATCCAAGCCTTACATCACCGTGTGCAATGAAAAGCAACACATACAGTGGTTTCAAGCACTCTGCTACTGGACTGGACTCATGCTTCTCTGTCTGGCAATTGGGTTGGTGGTGGTTGCCAGGAAAATTCCACTTGCCAGACTGCATTGTGCCAAATCTAAAGTTTGTTGGAGGGCAGCATATGGTATGGGGTTGATTTCCAGGGGTTGGTCTTGGCACGTTAGCTCCGGTGAAAGGAACTCCGTGCTTCAGCATACCAAGTTTTTGGACAATTTCATGCTCCCAACTTGAGTAATTTTTGGGATGGCCCAAATTGTCTTTGTTGTCTTGGTGTATGACCAGTTTTTTCTTGAGATTCAAATCATGGACAGGTGTCCTGTCATTTTAATTGAATTCACTGGTATAATTCTGAATTCATTGAACAATGAATGATGGCAAGTTGTCCTGGACCAGTTGCAGCAATACAGAGCCAAAGCATGATACTGTACAACCACCACTACGTTTCACAGAAGGTACAGTATGAGTTTCTTATGCTTGAATTCAGTACTTTCCTTTCTTCAGAAATATCGCTTCTCATTTAAACTAAAAGGTTTTATTTTGGTCTTATTCATCCATAAAAAGATTTAACCGAGTTGTGGATTATCGTTTAGACTCGAATACTACATGATTTCCAGTTTGGTGAATATTGTATTATGCACTTTTTCACCTGTGTGGATTATTACGTCCTGTGTGGATTATTATGTCCTGTGTGGATTATTACGTCCTGTGTGGATTATTACCCAGGTTTGTATTATTGTTTGTGAACTCTTTTATTTCATGCTAACCTGTTTTGTGACATTTTGTTTGGCACTTTCACCTGTGTGTATCATACTATCCAAAACTCTGTCTTCTTGGATTGTATTGATTGCTCATCCTGCTTGCATGTTTGCAAAGACTGTTAGTAAACCCCCTTAACCTGACTCGTGCCTGGCGTCCTGCATATGGGTCCCTTCATCTTGTCTGTCACTTTAAATGTGTATGAATACTGGATAGATAAATACAGCCACAGTTTAGTACTTTTGGGTCATTACCATGTATGACACACACACACACACACACACACAAACACAAATACACACACACACACACACACACACACACACACACACGCACACACACACAAACACAAACACACACTTAATTTATATAATATAGAAGTTTATAATTATGTACATGTTTAAGTGAAGCTGTGTTTTGTGGCGCAAAAAGATGACAAAAATACGGTGGCCGGAAAGTGCAAAACAAATTAACAAATCCCAAAACAAATTAACAAATCCCAAAACAAATGAACAAATCCAAAAACACATTAAAAAATCCAAAAACACATTAAAAAATCCAAAAACACATTAAAAAATCCAAAAACACATTAACAAGTCAGACAACCCAGAAGCGGTTGGTATATTTTGTGAATGGAAACTTACCATCATCGGACGAGACACCTTTCATTCACCTTTATATCTTTAATGACAGGTGTCTTGTCCAATGATCGGTAAGTTTCCATTCACAAACTATTTCTACCGCTTCCGTGTTGTCTGAATCGGTGCACGAAACACATTAACAAATCAGAAAACACATTAACAAATCAGAAAACACAACGACATTTCAGACAACCCGGAAGAGGTTGTTATAGTTTGTGATTGGACAAGACACCTGTCACTCAAGGTATACATGAAGTTCAACAGTCTGCCGCAGGGAAAAGTTGGACTGGATGGATGGAATGGATTACTGTGGATTAATTCTGTTATTTTCTTATATTTAAACGGAGCACTTTACACATTACACATAAGATTCCATACCTGTATATCTTGAGTGACAGGTGTCTTGTCCAATGATCGGTAAGTTTCAATTCACAAACAATACACTAACGTTTCCGGGTTGTCTGACTTGTCGTTGTATTTTCAGATTTGTTAATGTGTTTTTGGATTTGTTAATTTGTTTTGCACTTCCCGGCCACCGTACAATAATGACAACAATGTACAAAACACAAGGCAAACCAAGGACAGATGCAGACCTTAATGCTTATTTATCTGAATTTCACAAAACTCATATGTGGTGAATAACTGTGTCAATTTCCTTAAAACCTCTATTGCAGCACATAAATGCAGTAAAATACAGACCTCAATAAACAACTTAGAAAGGGTTTTGTTCTTTAGGTAAAAACTTTATTTTTTATTGTAAGATTAACATTTACATAGAATTCCTCACTTACATTTTAGGGTTGATTAAATCAGTAACTGTAACTAAAGTAAAATAATCTAATGTGCTCCATAAATACTGAAAACAGCATAACACTTATTTTAGCAATACATACTTGGTTCTCTTCTCCAATCAGCAGTAATCGTGTCTCCTACTGTGTTTTTTAAATGCTGTGTAAATCACTTTGGGTTACATTAATACACAGAGGCATTGTGATCTGAGTCCCTACTCAGTTTCTTCACCACATTTAAATGGTTTTTTCTTTAACCAGTCAGCAGCAATGTGCACAATCTGATCAAGTGCCTTGAGAATCAGAAGATCCATAACATAATCTGTGTCTATCTCCTCATGGTAGTTCTTCACAGGGAAAATGTGATTCATAGGAATCCCCACTGTATTACTACACACTTCCATCTGTAAAAATTCAAACACAGGTAAGATTGATAATGTAAGAGTGAACAGAGTAAAATAGATGATCAGTTTCTCACTAATTATGCCAGACATGGACATAGTCATAGGTAAGGTATGTGCACTTAGGGAGGAACTAATACTGAGGAATCAGACCTGAGATTAAACTATGGACTTGCATGCATGGTAGAGAATGCTGAAGTGTCAGATGTGTGCAGTTCTGAGCAGGAAATTGAATCCAGGTTTCTTACAGCTTTCAGCTTCCCAGACCACATATGAAGGTGTGAAGACTAGACTGTTCACATGTACAAAGATGGTAAGGACACGTGCCCCTAAGGACTGTAATTGTCTGTAATTACAGTCAGTGTAGGTTCTTCTCAGGCAGGTTAATATCCAGTTGTTTTTAGCTTTTTTAGGTGGTGAAGAATTCACAAAACTGATGAAAGTGTTAAAGTATTTATTTTTATTTATTAAAAAAAAAATACAAGATGTATATAATAACAGTTTGCACTACCCGTATAACCAAATGATTACCTTCTCCTTGATCTTCTTGCTGGTGTAGATCTTTCTTAAGTCCTGCCGAACCAGTGGACATGCTACATCTGTTCTTGTCATGATGATTACTTGAGGCATATCTGGATGATATGATAAATCATTTACAAACAATCCTTACAGTATGAACAACATTCAATACAAACTAATTAGTCAGTATTGTAAAAGTTAATTAAAGATTTATCATCAATTAAAGATTTAAAGAGTTTATCATCTGTAATAATCATTCTTACTCTGTTCCGTAGCAGCCTGACGGATTTTTTTCAGCTTTTCAATGACCCCATCATTCATCATTGATATTTTGTCTGCAGCAACAATGTTGACCAGGCATGTGGTTTGCTGCTCGACACTTGGGTTGCTTCTGTAGTGAACGTCTGTCACACGTGTATTCTCAAACTGAATGTGAACAGCGAAGAATAAATTATATATATACATTATATACAGTGCCCTCCACAATTATTGGCACCCCTGTTTAAGATATGTTAAAAGCGGTCAAATAAATTCTTTTTTTTTTTGCAGAAGCATAATCTCTAATAGAAAAATTGTGAAAATAGCCACTCGCCTTAACTTGCCCATATCTACAGTCAGAGGAATCATTAAGAAGTTTAAAACAACTGGAACAGTGACAAACAGGAAGAGGTCGGTTTAAAACAACTGGAACAGTGACAAACAGGAAGAGGCTGGAAGAGGTCCCAACTTTATCTTGCCACAACGCACAGTGAGGAGGATGGTAAGAGAAGTTAAAAATTTCCCAAGCTCACTGTCACAGAATTGAATCAAACAGTGGCATCTTGGGGTCACAAAGTCTCCATAACAACCATCAGACGCTCTCTACATGCCAACAAGCTGTTTGGGAGGCATGCAAGGAAAAAGCCTTTTCTTACTAACACTCACAAGCGTAAACATCTGGAGTTTGCTAAGTGGTACTGGGACTTCAACTGGGATCATGTGCTTTGGTCAGATGAGACAAAGATTGAGCTTTTTGGCAACAAACACTCTAAGTTGGTCTGGTGTAAAACAAAAGATGAGTATGCTGAAAAGCACCTCATGACCATCGTGAAGTATGGTGGAGGATCTGTGATGCTGTGGGCCTGTTTCTCTTCCAAAGGCCCTGGGAACCTTGTTAGGGTGCATGGTATTATGAACGCTTTGAACTACCAGGACATTTTAAATAAAAACCTGATGGCCTCTGCCAGAAAGCTGAAGATGGGTCTTCATTGGGCCTTTCAGCAGGATAATGATCCAAAACATGTGGCAAAATCTACACACAATTTTTTCAGCAGTCACAAACTCAAGGTCCTCCCATGGCCATCTCAGTCCCCAGACCTAAACCCAATCAAAAACCTGTGGCCTGAGCTAAAGAGGAGAGTGCATCAGAGAGGACCCAGGACACTGGATGATCTAGAAAGATTGTGCAAAGAAGAATGGTCAAGGATCCCTCTTTCTGTGTTCTCCAATCTTGTGAAATGTTGTAGGAGGAGATTAAGTGCTGTCTTGTTGGCAAAAGGGGGTTGTACAAAGTATTAATAATAATTGTGAGACACATGATTTCAAGTTGTTTTTTTTTTCTAAATGTGTGATTTTTTTTTACCACCAAAGTAATGTACTTAAATGAAAGTTGGATTTTTGCATTGGGCTCTATGTTGTTTAAAAAAAAGGAGAATTTTTAGAAGTCCACGACCTTAAACATCTTAAACAGGGGTGCCAATAATTGTGGAGGGCACTGTATATATATATATACATATAGATATATATATATATATATATATATATAGATATATATATATATATATATATATATATATATATATATATATATATACATATATATATATATATATATATATATATATGTATATATATATATACATATAGATATATATATATATATATATATATAGATATAGATAGATAGATAGATAGATAGATAGATAGATAGATAGATAGATAGATGACCTTCTCGCAAGACCTTCTGCCCTTCATTACCACTATCATCAATAGATCCATAGCATCTGGTCAGGTACCAACTACTTTCAAGAGAGCAAGGGTTATTCCCATCGTAAAGAAACCTCCTCTGGATCCATCAGATATCAGTAACTACAGACCGGTATCACTTCTCTCATTTCTTTCAAAAATTCTGGAATGCATTGTCTATAATCAACTGTCTGTCTATCTCTCACAGAAAAACCTCCAAGACCCCAACAGTCTGGCTTTAAAGCAGCTCATTCCACACAGACAGCCCTTTTGGATGTCTCTGAGAAACTACATGCTGCCAGATCACCCAAACTGTCATCCATCCTTATCCTCCTTGACCTTTCAGCAGCATTTGATACGGTCAACCACAAGACTTAAAGAGTTTATCATCTGTAATAAACATTCTTACTCCATTTGGTAGCAGCCTGACGGATTTTTTTCAGCTTTTCAATGACCCTATCATTCATCATTGAAATTTTGTCTGCAGCAACAATGTTGACCAGGCATGTGGTTTGATGCTCGACACTTGGGTTGCTTCTGTATTTAACGTCTGTCACACGTGTATTCTCAAGCTGAATGTGAACAGCGAAGAATAAATTATATATATACATTATATACAGTGCCCTCCACAATTATTGGCACCCCTGTTTAAGATATGTAAAAAGTGGTTTGATACAGTCAACCACAAGACTCTCTTATCCACCCTCAGGAGTCGGGATTTGCGGATCAGCTTGGGAATGCTTCGCTTCCTACCTGGAAGGACGCTCATATCAGGTAGGATACTTGGGGAGTGACATCTGCTCCACGCAGACTCTCCACTGGTGTCCCACAGGGCTCAGTACTTGGTCCTCTTCTTTTCTCCCTGTATACTCACACTCTTGGTGAAGTTATTTCCTCACATGGGTTCTCTTACCACTGCTATGCTGATGATACACAACTTACCTTCTCTTTCCCACCCTCAGATACCACAGCTTCTGATCGGATCTCGGCATGTCTGGCAGAAATGTCATCATGGATGACTGCTCATCAGTTAAAGCTCAATCCTAGCAAAACTGAACTGCTGTTCATACCAGGTGATTCATCCCCAGGTCATGACCTTGCTATATCCTTGCACAACGATCTGATCTCCCCTTCAGCCACAGCTCGCAACCTTTCGGTAACCATGGACAATCAACTGTCCTTTTCCTCTCATGTTGCTAATGTGACTCACTCATGTCGGATTCTTCTCTACAACGTTAGAAGGATTCAGCCATTTTTGTCCACACAGGCTGCTCAGGTATTTGTTCAGTCTCTTGTCATTTCTAGACTGGATTACTGCAACGCACTGCAGGCAGGTCTACCTATGAACGCAATCCGACCTCTGCAAATGATCCAAAATGCAGCTGCAAGGCTTGTTTTCAACCTGCCAAAGTTCCCCACACCACCTCACTGCTGCGATCCCTCCACTGGCTTCCGGTAGCTGCACACATCAGATTCAAAACACTGATGCTGGCCTACAAAGCCAAAAATGGACCAGCTCCCTCTTACCTCAAAGCCCTCATCACTCCATGCACTGCACCCCGCACCCTCCGATCTACCAGCACTGCTCGACTGGTTCCACCATCTCTCAGTGTAAGATGCAAGTATACTACAAGACTCTTCTCTGTTCTGGCACCAAGGTGGTGGAATGAAATTCCCCTAGAGGTCCGGACAGCTGAGTCACTGGCTATTTTCAAGTGGCGGTTGAAGACCTACTTACATGTATTCAGGAAACACTTCAACTAACACTTTTTTCCTTATCTTTTGCATTTAAAAAAAAAAAAAAAAAAAAAAAAACTTTGAACAAATGTTTTAAACTCGTGGCATCTTAAGTATGTAACCTAGTGAGCCAGCATTAATGTATTCAATGTTAGAGATTTAAGCACTTATGGATAAGGGCGTCTACCAAATGCTGTAAATGTAAATGGATAGATAGATAGATAGATAGATAGATAGATAGATAGATAGATAGATAGATAGAATTCACATGTTAATATGTCATTGTTTGACTGCATGTACACTTTACTTACATTGTATCCTTCCTCAAGTAACCCGTTTATGGCTCTGATGATGTCGTCTGCTTTTGCACCAGACTCTCTGTCCTCAAGTCCCATAATATCATTAAAAACAAAAGGCAAATTGGAGCCACCCTCTGCTTCAATATAATGAGTTTTGTACTGTAAGACAAATTCAGATGTATCATTTACTTTGTGTTCCTTTTGTCTGTTTTTTAGCTGCTGGTATCTCATTAAAAATTTAATTATACCTGAAGTAGTATTTAAACTTTAGAAAATGCTTACGATCTTTGTGAAACTGGTACCTCCTGCCCTGTCAACAAGAGCCCCAGAGGTGATTCGTCTTTGGAAAGCATTATTGACTGAGTTTATAAAACTGGACTTTCCTGCTCCGATTTCACCAACAACCAGAATCCTGACGAACTGAGCACTTGTTCCCTTGAGCTTGAATGTCCTCAGTTTCTGTTCAATTTTGTCCCTTTCTCTGTTACAATCAGAAAGTCACAAACTTCCCCTTAAATAAATGATATAAAGCATGACAATGAGCATGCAGATAAGTTTCTGTACTAATGTAAAGTGTAATATGAGCTACAGAGGCTGTTCATTCATTACATAACCCAAGGAGAGTAAACAAATTATTGTGTTTATTTCTTATTCATCTATCTACAGGATAAAGAAAGAAATAAAGAAAGTAAGAAACATTTTTTAATAAACGGTATCAAATAAAGAAAATCAATCCTTTAGGTTTCAGAGCAAATGTATGTTGTAACAGGTTCTGTTCAGAAGTGAGGATACATATTAATTACAGTTTAGGGGTAGAATTAACACCATGGGAACATTAAAGAGGGAAAATAGTCATTTCTCACTCAAGGCAATGAGATTTTCTTCTATAAAATTAAAGAAACTTACCCCCAAGGCATTTTCCTCCATGGACGATCAAATTCTGAAGAACAGACAACCAAATTCAGTATTTACACAAACAGTGCAGTTGAACGTATGTGTTCAGTATTCAGAATGTCTACAGTCTTCTGGTTCTGCAGCAAACCTAATGTGATTTTTCTGTCTCAATCACTTCAACCAGTCACAATGAAATATTCATTTGTAGTGAATTTAAAACACAAAACATGGATTTTAATGTAATGTTTTGTGATTATAGGTTTACTAAAAAAAAGGAATAAGTGGCCAGTAAAATCTAAGGGGAAAAAAGCAGTTTACATAAAAATATTATATTTCTCAACAAAACATGATTATTTGCTTACAAGTTAATTGCTTACTAAATTAAAGAAGTTTATTAAATGATGCAGAGTGAATGTGATCAATTCACATATTAATGTAAACTGAGTACGGTATGAAATCTCAGACGGATGTTGGTGCTGATGGGAATTATAACTATTGTATAAAACAATCATGTTAGAATAGTGCAGCAGTAATTCAACAAGTTTTATTTCACTGTGTCAGTCTGATAACTGATTTTATTTCACTGTGTGTCTGTTCAACTGAGCTCCTTCTTACAGGAGAACAATATCCTATATCCAGAGTTTCAATCAGGTTTCAGGCCCTATCATAGTACAGAAACTGCACTTGTGAAAGTCACAAACGACTTGTTCTTAGCTTCGGACAAAGACTGTATGTCACTATTAGTTCTACTCGACCTTAGTGCTGCATTCGACACTATAGATCACAACATTCTCCTAGATCGCTTACAAAATTACACAGGTATTCATGGACAGGCTTTAAGTTGGTTTAGATCCTACCTGTCTGATCGATACCATTTTGTAGAATTAAATGGTGAATCCTCCAGCTTATTACCAGTTAATTATGGGGTCCCTCAAGGATCAGTTCTAGGACCTCTGCTTTTCTCAATATACATGCTTCCATTAGGGAACATTATTAGAAGACATGGGATTAGTTTCCACTGTTGTGCTGATGATACACAGTTACATATATATCATCAAAACCAGAAGAAATAGCTAAATTGTCCAAATTAACTCAGTGCCTTAGAGAGATAAAAGACTGGATGAGCTGCAATTTTCTGTTGTTAAACTCTGATAAGACAGAAATACTACTTATAGGTCCAAAACCCAGTACACAGAAACTCTCACAATTTAACTTCCATTTAGAGGGATGTACTGTTACTAGTAGCTTGACAGTGAAAGACCTGGTGTTTATTAGACAGCAACCTGTCTTTTGAAAATCATATCGCCCATATTACAAACACAGCCTTCTTTCACCTTAGAAAATTTGATTCTGAGAAGCTAGTTCATGCTTTCATGACCTCTAGACTGGACTATTGTAATGCATTACTAGGTGGTTGTCCTGCATCTTTAATAAATAGGCTACAGTTAGTCCAAAATGCAGCTGCCAGAGTTCTCACTAGGACAAGAAAGTACGACCATATAACCCCAATTTTATCATCTCTACACTGGCTACCTGTTAAGTTTAGAATTGATAACAAACTGCTGCTACTTACGTACAAGGCTCTTAATGGTTTAGCTCCCATGTATCTAACTAGTCTTCTAACACATTACAATCCTTCACGCTCTCTGAGATCACAAAACTCAGGACTTCTGGTAGTTCCCAGAATGTCTAAGTCTACTAAAGGCGGTAGAGCGTTTTCTTATTTAGCTCCCAAACTCTGGAATAGTCTTCCTGATAGTGTTCGAGGCTCAGACACACTTTCTCAGTTCAAATTCAGATTAATAACTCATCTCTTTAGTCAGGCGTACACAAAATACATCCCATAATATTGTGCACTATTACACTAGACTTGCACATTTTTATGAACAGCAGATACGTTAATCCATCTACACTGCTTCTCCCTTTCTACCCATCCCGAGGCATCCAGACATTGTATCAACTGCGATCGTCTTCCGTGCGATGAAGATTTGGACCTCCACTGAGATGAGGCCGACTCTGTGAGAATCCTGAGACATCTACAGATCTACCGGCTCCAGTTGGACTCTGTGATACTAAAGAGGAGATCTGAAATCCATGTGATAACTACACCAATACAACATTTCTTTGACTCTATATTTGTAATCACACCCCCAGTGTCACTCATATGAGGATGGGTTTCGCTTTGAGTCTGGTTCCTCTCAAGGTTTCTTCCTTCACCAATCTAAGGGAGTTTTTCCTTGCCACTGCTGCCTGAGTCACCTCAGACTTGCTCATTGGGGATAAATACATACACATTGTGAACTATATATATATCTAATAATAATTTTGAATTTTTTTTATTATATTAATTCTTTATATTATTCCTTATGTTTACCTTCTGTTCTATGTTTATGTTCTGTAAAGCTGCCTTGAGACAATGTCTATTGTAAAAAGCGCTATACAAATAAACTGATTATGCAGGGGACGCGGGGGACATGTCCCCCGCACTTTTTATAAAAAGTAAATTCGTCCCCCTCACTTTTTTAGTGGAGAGTTGTGTTCACCACATGTTGAGGTTTTAATGGAGCAATGTATATAAATGCAGAGTGATTTAAAATTCAGAGACAAGAAAGTTTAAGATCGTCTATACATGACGTTCACGGCAATCAGTCACTCACTTGTCACGTCATCATCACGCGCCCCCAGTACTGTAGCTCGAGTCGCACCCGCGGTCCAGCGTTCGGTTACGATGAGCTCAAAGGGGCAAAAACGCTTCACTTCTTTTTTTAAAAATGTCAAGCAGTGTAAGTTGGCATAATGGTATCCGAATTGTGTTGCACAATGTTTAGTAACTCTGCCTGTTGCTCTTGTTGAATAATTAGCAAGTTTTAATTTAAAGGACTATAATAAGGAAAAATAGCTGCTTTGACAAACATTATATAAACTCTTTTATAATGCCTATTGTTTTAACAAGTGTGTTATCAAAACCGTTCAAATAAGAATAAAGATAATGTTGAACTGAGATTTTACAGCATGTTTAACTCTGCCAATTCTACATAATATCAAGTATGTGTCACTGTATGTACACGACAGAGACGAGGACGATGAATAGTGACATTAAAGATGTCATTTTAATATTAAGGAGCAGGTAAATCACACATACAAACAACGTAGTAAAGACGATAACCGACAATGAGTGAAGACAGTGGTGATGAGTGTAAATAGAGTCCGGGTGAACAGACAGGTGAAGACGGGAAACAAACATGGTGGATGAACGGGTGCAAAGGATGATGGTAAAAAATGTAAATAAGGTACAAAGATGTCCTTTTAAGGGTACTGTCCCAATGGCAAGCTGTTCTAATTCTTTCTTTCTTTCTGTTTTATAATCATATATAATCATAACGCATATAAAGCATGATTAAAAAAACATCATTAAAAATAAAACCTGTCATTTACACAAGGGTTAATTGAAAAAAAAAAAAAAGATAACAGATAACACTAGACAGTTCGTCTCTTCAAACCCCCCCCCCCCCCCCCCCCCTTTTTTTAAATGATGGCTCCGCCCCTGTTTGAATTGATAACACCATCGTCAGCACCCCACTGGAACACTAACCTCCGGTGTCGTGAGGTTACTTTCAGTTTCGACTTCCGGTTGCACCACCATAAAGAGCATATAGACACGACGTGTTGTCCAGGTTGTTGCATACCGAGTGGTGCTTTTGTTTCTACTGTTTTTTTACATTGTGACCTGTTATTCTGTGTTTTTAGATTAATGTCGCTGATCAGTCTTAAGGCTCGCGCACACAGGGACGATTACAGCAGACGTTTAACGACTAGTGACTAAACAATGGGCACCAACGTGAGTGCGCACAGCGACGCGTAGGAACTGGCCGATTAATGAGATTGGAGCTTTTGTTCACGTGTCTGGAGCTGCTGAAGTTACAGTAAAACACGACTTGGTCAAGCACAAAACGGTCTTGTTGAGCGCACTTTGATACCATGACGAAGATGCATCGAGGCAAGATGACTGTAGAGCTGCTAGTTTCATTGCTTTCTGAAAACAAAGAGCTTCATGACAAACACGACAGCGACTACAAATATCTCCATAAGAGATTCTTTCCTCTTCTGTGTCACAAGCGAATGTCAGAAGCATGAAGTTGCGCAGCGCCACCTTGAGTACCGTCTAATGTCAGTGAAATCCGCATGGGTGTCTGTTAAAAAACTTGACAATCGTCCCGGTGTGTACGAGCCTTTAGCACTTGATTGCTCTGTTGCTAGTTATTCTGGTTACCGAACTTTCTGCTTGTTTTTTGCCCTCTCTGTTTGCCTGTCGTTTTATATTTGTTTTGCTGTGGACTTTGTTCAGTTTCTGCTCATTGCAGTCAGACTGCTGCTGGACTCGTATTGCAGTATTGCACAATGAAATGGGCCAGAATCACATCTAACTGAGACCTACTCCTGTAGACACTGAAAAATCCTGAGAAACTGTGAATACATTGTACATCTAGTTATATCTGAGTTCTGAGCACAAATTCTGTCTTACCTTCTTGTTACGTTTGTAAAACTCATCTGTGTAATTTAATAAATGATCTACTGCATGCACACGATTAGAAAAGATGCTTTAAACTGAAATTTCTGCTTTAAACTGAATTCTCAAAGTTTAAAGTAGGAACATGTTTCTCCATTCTGTATATTTGTTTCCATTTAGTCACTGTGAATCACACTGGCTCCAATTATCCCAAGAAACACTGATCACAATCACAACTTCTGTATGAATGTCTGAAAAGAATTTTTACATTTGTCTTACCAGGTTCTGGAGGTGGAGGTTTGGATTCTTCTTGTCCCATTTTATCCAATTATTTCTGTTGAAAAATCATGATTGAAAAATTAAAAATCAACTTAAAATTCTTGTTTATTAAAAAAAAATAAACAGGAGAGCAGTGTATGTTTTTATTTCCTTGTTCTACTCAGGTATACATCTCTACTTAAATTATAAATCTGACAGCTCCCGTTGTTATAGAATTCATTATTGGACTGTAAATGTAATTCAAAACAAAAAGACCTGCTTCAGAAAAAAGCATGGAGAGGCAGAAGCAAGAAAGTGACAGAGAATCAGAGAGTGCTGAATTAATTCTAATTAGATTAGATTCTATTACATTAGATTAGATTTCAGCTTATTGTCATTGTCTAAAGCCAATGTTCAAAGACAATGAAATGCAGTTAGAATCTAACCATAAGTTCATAAGTGTTATATTTTCTAATGGTATAAATGGTAAGTTGTATAAATTCTAATGAGTGAATATCACTATATTTGTTTCCCAGTTGCAAAATCATGCAAACACATACACACATGTCCATATTTAATTAACTTCTGTTCAACATCCAAGAAAATTCTTAAAGCCTAATTGACAATTTAAGATCAAAATGTTTATGTAAAGATCAGATAACAGTAAAAATAAACCCACATATACTCACGGTTTATGGCTGCTCAGATCTACTGCAGCTTTACACAGTGCCAGTTATATAGCATCAGTTGGGGGCTCCTCCTCCTCCTCTTCCTCCTCATCCTGCTGGGATATCTATTTTCTCTTTGTGCATTCTTTCAAATGGAGGCATTTCATGGAAATGGAAAGTGAAAATAAATCCACATGCTGTTCAAAGAAAATCAGTAGATGTTTGGTGAAATGATTAAGTTATTATTAATTAAGTTACTATTATTAACACTATTATGATGTTTCAGTATCTCCAGAATACTTTACCTTCTCTGTATATTGTGGAGTTTATATAGCCACACACACACACACACACACCTGACACCTGACTGAAGTGATCAAAAAAATAAGTTACAGTTTGTCTGCAAAAATTAATGCTCCCAGATGCCTAGACAACCTTTACAAAAATAAGAAAACGTGTATTAATAAAACGAAGGATGACATTTTATTTTAACAACCTAAATTGCTTCCACATACTTCCGTGTTTCCCGCGGGTGGGGTTGGATTAAGTATTGAAGTAAGTATTGCTGTAGATTCATTATTTTAATCAATTAAATTTCTGACCCATTTTGGGTTAAATTCAACCCAGCAGTGTAGTCATTTTTAACTAATAGTTGGTGTAAGAAATAAAAAATGCGTAGTGTTAAAATAAGACGATGGTGGTGAAGATCTTAATGAAGAACAAGAAGTTTATTCCAGCATAGCAGTGACAAAATACATGACGTACTTTGGGTTCATCGGAGTCCACAAGAACCCAGAGCAAATCCTGCTCAAGCATTATATACAGTTTTCCCTTTTGGTAATTTAAATGAAGTTCCGCTTTGAATGTGTGTTGAGTGTAAGAGTTGAAAGTCTCCCAAATGGCTGGGCTACACCTTGTTGTCTAGCTGATTGTCTTTAAATGTTAATCATGGTCACGTACACCTTGTCTTGGTATTGATACAATTGTTATCAACCAAGTTGTCACTTTAAATGGTAATCGCAGTCACGTAAACCCTTTGTTCGTGGTGATCCTTAATGTCCTGCTGCCGTTCCCATATTTATAATTGAATCAAGTTTATATGTTTAGAGTCCTAAACGTATTACCTTATGATACTTAAACCTTTTTAGGAATGAACTCTTTTAGATGTGTACCTTGGAGTGGAATTTGGGTGCAATTTCTGTAATTTCTTACATTGGGTTAAAATCACAACCTAGCATTCTGGGTTAAACATGATAACCCAACTAGTTGGGTTTAAATAACCAGCGCTGGGTTGCCAAAATAACCCATATTGGGTTTTTTAACCCAGCAGTTTTTAGTGTATATTTAAGATTTTTCAAGTCCACTGATAATGAGTGTATGTGTGTGTTCTAAGAGGCTCTGACAAACACAGTGACTGAATATATGCACTGCCACTTGTGCTCCTGTTCTGTATGCTCTCAGAGACAGAAGCAGGCTTGTTGCTCGCTGGCTTGCGTAGTTCAGAAACTGGGATTTTACAGGACAGTTTACACAGAAAAACAAACAAATCATCCAATAAGCAGCAGTTCTGAGGGCAGAAAGAACTTAATGACAGGAAAAGGAACAAGAAAAAGGCCAGACTGGTTTGAGCCAACAGGAAAACTTATGTAACAACTGATAATGGAGAAATACAGAAGCAGTACAGTCACACACACAACACAATGCTCTAGGCAGTTAAATATTTACTTATTACCCTGTTGTAACCCTTTCTTTCTGTACCACACACACACACACACACACACACACACACACACACAAGCACACACACAAGCACACGCAGGCACACACCATGATAACTCTTCTTGAAAGAGTGTGATTTACTGGAAACTGAAAGTGAAAGTATTCTGTTGATCAGATATAGAGCAAAAACAAACAAACTGTTAGTTGCAAAGACAACATACAGATCAGGTCGTGTGGGGAGGGATTATAGCCAAGTGGTTAAGGTGCTGGACTAGCAATCGGAAGGTTGTGAGTTCGATGTCCATGTCCACCAGGCTGCCTCTGTTGGGCCCCTGAGCAAGGCCATTAACCCTCATTTGCTCAGTTGTATAAAATGAGATAAAAATGTAAGTCGCTCTGGATAAGGGCATCTGCTAAATGCTGTAAATGTAAATTAATCAATGGCTAATCAGCTAAACTGTCTGTTTGTGCAGGACCAACATAAAGTAGATCTATTATTGAATTTATTATACGGTTACTAATTGCATGTTATTTAAACCATAAAGATACAAAATATTTTACTTGTTCTAGCAATTGTTCTATTATATTTTAAATAGTTTATAAATCAGTCCATCCTCTCCTTCAATGTAATGGATTTTGTACTGTAATAATTATGTAGTATGTTCTAATATTCCTTTTTGTGTTGCTTTCATTATGACACCTTAGTATCTCAAGTAGTTGTTATGGACTAAAAATTACAACATACTTACTTCTTTTGTGAAAGTCGCTCTAACTGAAGCTACAAGAGGCCCACAGGTGATTTGTTTCTGAAATGCATTATTAACTGAGTTTATGAAACTGGACTTTCCTGCTTCGACTTCACCAACAAGCAAAATCCTGACAAACTGAGCATCTGAACTGCTGAGCCTGAACCTCCTCAGTTTCTCTTCAATTATGTATTTTTGTCTGTTAAAACACAAATCATAAATATGTGCTAATCTATAAAAAAAAGTCCTTACAGTTCATTCATTCATTCATTTTCTACCGCTTATCCGAACTATTCTCGGGTCACGGGGAGCCATCATCGGGCATCAAGGTAGGATACACCCTGGACGGAGTGCCAACCCATTGCAGCCTTACAGTTCATAAAACAGGAAAATATTTTGTTTGTTACACAAATCGTTTGTTTTATTGCTTTTTGTTTTTTTAATACGACAAAGATTTAAAGCAAATTTGGTTTGAATTAACAACCTGCTCAGAACCTGAATACAGAGACACTAAAGCGAGGCTGTGGACTGACAACCAAACTGTGATATTAACGTAAACTAGACAAAGAGATGGTGAACAAAGAAGCTTAAATAAGATGAATAATCACAGCACAAAACAGATCAGCATCATATTATAAATGGGGTAATGGGAACAAGAACAAGAGAAGAGTTCAAATAATATTTACAGGGCTGCCCTCTGGTGGCTATCTTTGCATCTGGAGGCTATAGTTCAGAATATCCAGCGGTCAGTATATAAAATTACATTCTAAGATCTTATGAAAACATCTCCACCCTGGTAATGAGTGTTTCTAGAGCTTTGTGTCAGATCACATATAAAAGTCACTGATATGCTCATTGTTTTGTGAAGGAACAAAACATCTTGAGATTCTTGTTCATGTTAAAGCAACACCTCATCCACTGAAATGACAGTGAGTGACCCGTGACTGGGGCAGATACATTTTATAAAAGCCTAGAAAATATTTTTTTTATATTCATGCAAATAAATGCATTAGCAAATTAAAAACAAAATATTCAAGTGATTGATAAGTCCATTATCAATCATTTTGATTGATAAGTCTATTAGATAATTACTGACATATTATTTGCACATCCTCCTTGTTTTTATAATCTTCCATATCATATTTTAACTCGTCTGTCAATTTATGGGTTGACTCAGTCCCAAGAATGGAAGATGACGTCTTTGCAAAAATGAAGCGTGTTAGAAATCATGCAAGCCTGCTTGGTAAAATAAATGATTCATTTGAATGTTTTCCTTGTTTTTTCATACTCATGCTTTGTCCTGTACCTACAGTATTATTGCAGGAATTCTATAACACTTTTAATTGTTTTGAGACCCTACAAAAAACAAGTTGGGTCCTATTTTCACTTACAGTTATAGCTATAAAGAGCCTTTCTTTCGTTTATTTAATAAATAAATTACTTTATTGATATTAATCCACAGTTATTTCTTTCTTAATCTCGCTTAATAATTTCTATTGTTTTTGTATGAATGTTTTAGTGTTTTATTGTCAAATATAGGATATAGAATCTTAAATATAGGATCAAACAATTATAACTGAAAATGGTATTTTATTTTATTTAAATAAAAGTACAATGTACAAAGCAAATATCAATAAACACAAACCAGGTATGATTATAGTAGAGACAATGAGCTTAAATGAAAGATTATATGTGAAAAGATTCTTTATGTCTCTTTATGTCTTTATTCTATTATTTCCCATCATCCTTTGCTGTGATCTTTGACATATTGTATAGTTTTTTGATGATTAATTTTTTTTTCACTATGTTGACTCTTCTCATGAGTGTAAAAGTGAAAAAAGTCTTCACTCCAGTTTTTCAGAAGAGGTTTGGTTTTCCAGCTGATCATTGGCAAGATTCACAATCTGATCAAGTGCCTTGAGGATCAGAAGATCCATGTCATCAATTGTGTCAGTCTCCTCGTGGTAATTCTTCACAGGGAAGATGTGGCTCATTGGAATCCCCAGTGCATTACTGCACTCCTGCATCTGAAAAAAAAAAAAACAATAGTAACAAACCAAATTTATTTAAAAGAAATTAATAAATAAGAAAAAGGTCTGTAAGAAAAAGATGATTTTTTTTCCACAAATGAGAACAAATACAGAAGAACAGAACTTTATTTAAATCCTTAAACAGACACCTTGTAAAATAATCTAGCAAGCTTTTTATAGTTGACAGCAGTCACCTCATAATATTTCACAGGATATATTATTACTTATAAATATTATTACTACTTTATATATTAATATTTAAAATAAAATGTTCACTGGACTTGGAATCTTGGAAGCCTTTATGATTTACAGGAAGAATTTTCAGGAAGTTTATATTAATCAATTATTTTCTGGAGAGCAAAATGCTGTGAGATGGACATTTTATAAATATATAAGATAAATAATAGTGCAGTCTAATTGTGTGTTTATATACAGTTAGAACATATCTTTTCAATCCCACATTTTGTAATCAGTTACAGTGCTAGTATACAACTTTAAGAACACAATTACCTTTTCTTTAATCTTCTTACTGGTGTAGACCTTTCTTATGTCCTCTTTAACCAGTGGGCAAAGTTCATCAATTTTTGTCATGATGATTACTTGAGGCAAATCTGCAAAGTAGGATGAAGATCACTCCAGTGTGTAATTCTTATATCACAACAATTTGTCATGATTTCATTTTTTTTTTTAGTTTTATTAATTAGTTACATTTAGTATAGAACTTATATTACCCCCCTAAGCTGTTGTAGATATAAACAGTTTCTTTTACAAGCCTCTCCCTTTTTTAATAGGGCAAAAATTGCAGCAAATCTTTAGAACCCAGTTACAGCTAACACAGAAATCTACTTTATTAATTGTTAAATAAGTCCCTGTGTGCGTTACAATAGAAATTATTATAAGAATAAAATCTAAATCTGTGATATTACTGTCAGGGCTGCTGAACTATCAACACTTTCTGAACAAATCAAACACGATACAATTCTACACTGGAATAACAGGACTTACTATAGTCTGAAGCCGCCTCACGAATCCGTATCATCTTATCAATAAACTTGTGGTCCATAAATGACACTTTGTTTGCATCTAGAACGTTGACCAGGCAGAAGGTGTGATCAGAAACCCTGGGATTGTTTTTGGAGTCTTTCCCAGATGCAGGATGAAGAGGATTAAACTGAAAATTGGTGAAAGAATAAATCTTCAGTTCAATTTGGGTTAATTGCTACAGAAAAACATTTATACTAATACGATATACAAACATAACCTAATACGATATACTAACAATATACATTGTAAAAAGTCTGAAAGTTATTGTTTTGTCTCATTGTGAAAGTTGAATGTCCTCACGTTGTATCCTTCCTCAATTAGCCCCTTTAAGGCTGAGATAATGTCATCTACACATATGCCTTTGCTACCTTCACGTTCAAGTCCCATGATATCATTGAAGACAAAAGGCAAATGGGAGCCATCCTTCCCTTTGATATGATGAGTTTGATACTGAAAGACAAAGACACAAATTGTATACCATTTATTGCAATTTTTTTTTTACTTAAGATGAAATAATCCTGAAAATCCAAACATCCTGAAAGTTAAACATAATATTGAACTGTACAATGCTGTGCCTCTTTAGGTGCTGAGGCTGACACCTTGTGGTGCCTTTACACCTAGTTGTCTGTTTGGAGAATGAATTAGATTTCTTTCATTTTTTACCCAAGTTTAAGAGTCAGTTAAACTCAAAAAGCTTTCTTGCTTTAAAATAACTGTTTAAAAGGTGCTGTATCCTGACCTGACTACAGAACTCTACTGAGGTTGAGAACACACAAAGGTTCCACTCAGATAGAATGAAACCCTATTCACACTAATGTCATATTTGTTAAAGCTCCATATAACCTTTTTGCATATTTGAGTCTGCACATATAGCTGATTCTGGGCTCATTTGGGTGGGTTTTGCTTTTAAATGATTCTTTTTAAACTGTGCAGTTCCAAATATCAAGGTTTCTGCACTAAAGCAAAAAAGAACAGTGCTTTTTTTAATGCATGGGATGTCGTTGAATGATCGTTTTCAAAAGGTCCAGGGATTGTCTCTCTTCACACTTAATATAAAAAATATAAAATATTTTTGTCTATAAATGTGAGATGACTTTAATTTAAACAAAACTGTGTTTATTTGATTGAAATTTACAATCAAATCATTGAGCATGTTGTACTTACTTTTTTTGTGAAACTGGTTCCACATGTTCCAGCAAGTGCCCCAGAGGTGATTCGCTCTTGGAAAGCATTATTGATTGAATTTATAAAGCTGGACTTTCCTGCTCCAACTTCACCAACGATCAGAATCCTGACAAACTTAACATCAGTAGTGTTGAGCTTAAAGTTCCTCAGTTTCTCTTCTAAAGCATCTTTTTTCCTATTACACACAAAAAGTCACAAAAGAACAAACAACAATTTACTCACAGTTAGTGATTTGAAGAAAAAATAAATTAAATTGACTATATGTTGATATTTAAGTATAAATTTATAGATGTTTTGAAGACATTTGATAAGTTTTGAGGCTGAAATATGAGCATAATTGCTCATGGTGTACTTAAACAAAAGCTCCATTGCTTTAATAAAACCTACCCCCAAGGCATTGCCCTCCATGGCGTATCATATTCTGAAAAGAAACAAAAAGAAAAGTTACATTTTTGCAATTGTCTGTGAAATATAGCAAACCTGTACATGGGCAAGTCCAGGAAAATGCAGATTGTTAGATGTATACGAAGGAGTTCTCATTTACAGCAGAGAGAACTTGTTATAAATGGATCATTTTTAACTATTCAATAGAAATGATCAACAAACGAGTGTGTGGTGTTAAACCTGTTCATTCACTTGTGAGTTACACATTCCTACTGTAAGGAAAGCTAGACTGATGTAGACGGGAGTTCAGCTATTAAAAGAACATTGATTATTGAAACAGTTTACATAAAATATATTATGTTTCTCAACAAAACATGATTATTTGCTTAGAAGTTAATTGCTTACTAAATTAAAGAAGTTTATTAAATGATGCAGAGTGAATGTGATCAATTCACATATTAATGTAAACTGAGTACGGTGTGTAATCTCAGACGGATGTTGGTGCTGATGGGAGTTATAACTATTGTATAAAACAATCATGTTACAATAGTGCAGCAGTAATTCAACAGGTTTTTTCAGTGTGTCAGGCAGTGCTGCTGGACTCGTATTGCAGTATTGCACAATGAAATGGGCCAGAATCACATCTAACTGAGACCTACTGTACTCCTGTAAACACTGAAAAATCCTGAGAAACTGTGAATACATTGTACATCTAGTTACATCTGAGTTCTGAGCACAAATTCTATCTTACCTTCTTGTTACATCTGTAAACCTCAGCTGTGTAATTTGATAAATGATCTACTGCTTGCACACGATTAGAAAAGCTGCTTTAAACTGAAATTTCTGCTTTAAACTGAATTCTCAAACGTGAAAGTAGGAAGATTTTCCCCATTCTGTATATTTGTTTCCACTTACTCACTGTGAATCACACTGGCTCCAATTGTGACAAGAAACTTCTGTATGAATGTCTGAAATTAATTTTTAAATTTGTCTTACCAACTTTGGGAGGTGGAGGTGGAGGTGAAGGTTGACGTGGAGGTGGAGCTGATTGTGTTTGTCCCATTTTATACAATTATTTCTTTTGAAATTTCTCTTGAAATTCTGGATTATTAAAAATGAACTAAACAGAAGAGCAGTGTATGTTTTTATTTCCTTGTTCTGCACAGGTATACATCTCTACTTAAATTATAAATCTGAGAGCTCCCGTTGTTATAGAATTCATTATTGGACTGAAAATGTCTAAAGCCAATGTACAAAGACAATGAAATCCAGTTAGAATCTAACCATAAGTTTATAATTGTTACATTTTCTAATGGTATAAATGGTAAGTTGTATAAATTCTAAAGAGTGAATATCACTATATTTGTTTCCCAGTTGCAAAATCATAATAGATGCAAACACATACACACATGTCCATATTTAATTAACTTCTGTTCAACATCCAAGAAAATTCTTAAAGACTAATTGACATAATTTAAGATTAAAATGTTTATGTAAAGATCAAATAACAGTAAAAATAAACCCACATATACTCACGGTTTATGGATCTACTGCAGCTCTCCCCAGTGCCAGTTATATACTGTAGCATCAGTTGGGGGCTCCTCCTCCTCCTTTTCCTCCTCCTCCTCCTCCTTTTCCTCCTCCTCCTGGGATATCTATTTTCTCTTTGTGCATTCTTTCACATGGAGGCATT
Source organism: Tachysurus vachellii (assembly GCF_030014155.1). NCBI lineage: Eukaryota > Metazoa > Chordata > Actinopteri > Siluriformes > Bagridae > Tachysurus > Tachysurus vachellii. The sequence continues at coordinate 1,206,727 of NC_083483.1, read as the reverse complement.
TCATGGAAATGGAAAGTGAAAATAAATCCACATGCTGTTCAAAGAAAATCAGTAGATGTTTGGTGAAATGATTAAGTTATTATTAATTAAGTTACTATTATTAACACTATTATGATGTTTCAGTATCTCCAGAATACTTTACCTTCTCTGTATATTGTGGAGTTTATATAGCCCCCCACCCCCCACCCCCCCACACACACACCTGACTGAAGTGATTAAATCCTTAGAACGCACTGTCACTTCTATAAATATAAAATAATCATCTCCTTACAGAAAACATCACCATAGGAACAATTCTACACATTCATTATAAATTCAGTTGAACTCCAGTGTGGGTTTTGTGACTATTCTAGTTAATAACATATTAGAACAGGTGTGTTGATGTGAACCTGGGTTGTGGCTTGCAGTAGGAGCTACAGGTACAGAAAATGTAACATCACTTACACGTGTGTTCACCACATTGACTTTTACATAGTTGTTGATTTTACAGGGAAAGTTGTTCACATCCTGGCAAGCAAACATCTGTAAATATTTAATTATTTTATTGCCCTGAAAGTGAAAGAATTTTAGACCATCATCAGGATTTTAACCGAACATGAACTTGAATCTCTTTACTCTTAGAGTGCAGTTTGTTCAGTAGTTGTCATCTAGAGAGTTTAAACACCTCAGACAGATTATTTATGTAATATACAATTTAATAATCAGGTAAAAAAAAAATCATGAAAAGTTCTTAAAAGTTGATATTTTTATTTTAGACATCTCTATTATTATATGCATTTTAGACTGTTTTTGCTACAAAATACATTAAAAATGCAATAGCAATTTTTTATCCTGATTATCCAGTGACCGACTAGACTGAAGGTCTGAGGACTGAGTTCAAATGACTGAGATTGACATGTCAGATATTCTGATAATAGTCTTACTTCATCACAACAAAACTTTACCAGTGATACATATTATAATGTATTAGCTCTGAAAAATTATTCAAATCTAACAGAGGTTTTTAATGTTATTTCATAATTCTAACTTTACTTTATAATTATAACGTACTTCATAAAGACAGAATATTCCATTACACTTAGCATTTTAGCAATAATGCACTTTGTGTCACACTAATCTCACTGAGGCATTGAGATCTGAGACTTTACTGAGTTTTTTCACCAAATTTAAAAGATTGTTCCTTCAACAAGTCAACAGCGATGTGCACAATCTCAACAAGTGCCTTGAGAATCAGAAGATCCATGTCATCATCTGTGTCTATCTCCTCATGGTAGTTCTTCACAGGGAAAATAGGAGCCCCCAGCAGATGACTACACTCCTGAGAACCTGAAAAATATAGTAAATGAGTATGATTTGTGGGACATTTCCTCATATCATGTCCTTATAACCAAATTATTACCTTCTCTTTGATCTTCTTGTTGGTGTAGATCTTCCTTAAGTCCTGTTGAACCAGTGGCCATGATAATTCTGGTCTTGTCATGATGATTACTTGAGGCATATCTGGAGGCATAAAATAGTAATAGTCACTACTGCATGTTGCACTGGGGGCTGTATTCAGAGTTTAGTAATGAACAGGATTTAATAGAATAAAGGAATTATTAATAATTCTACAACATTTATATTCAGATCTCAGATGTTAAATCTTAAAAAAACTCAGTAAAAATAAACGTGAAGATGATTTTTAAGCATACGATAACTATGAAAATGAAGAAAAGATTTTCCTTATCTTAGAAGAAATGAAGAAATTCCTTATCTTAAAATCTGGATTTGTTTATCTTTTTTTTAGTGAATAAATTTAACTTAACTAGAATGAACTTAATGTATTATGTAAGCAAACCAGCAAAGTTCTTCTTTAAACCTTTTACATGTTTATAGGAGAAGACAGTGAATAATGAACAATAATGTTGATCACATATTGTTAAGTCAAAGTGATAATTATGTCTCCAACACTACGTTTCTCTGCTTAAGAAATATGCAAAGCTAATTATTGATATGTTATGGATTTATAATGGCAACTCAAAAAAGAACATAATCATTTACTTGTGCATTTTGTGGAAAATGTAGCACACAAAGTATTTTATCAGTCTGTAATTTTCCACTGAACTTGCATCAAATTCTCATGATATCACTGAAGGTGAATAAGATCCACCTTTCCCTTCAATGTAATAGGTTTTGTACTGTAAAAAAGTTCAGATGTACATAAGATCAAATGTTATAATATTCCCCATTGTATTGTATTTCCTACTGTTTTTGTTGCTGGTGTTATTTTGTTCAAAGTGTGTTCATTGTTTAATATAACATTTCTGTATTTGAAAATAATAGTAATTATAACACCCCCCCCCCCCCCATTTTAACATATTTAAATTTCATGTCACAATGCAGCAAAAAAAAAGAAAGAAGAAGAAATAATCAGAAGTCTTAGTTTACTACAATTTTAAAATATTTACAGTTTTTGTGAAACTAAAACTGACTGAATTAGTAAGAGCATCACAATGTTATTGATTGAGTTTATAAAGCTGGACTTTAGATACTCCTGCTCCAGAGACAAAAAATCCTGACAAACCGAACATTTGGGTAATTAAGCTTGAAGTCCCACATTTTCTGTTCAGTGTCATTGTACTACATGGTTCTGAAGAGACACCGGCAGCAGACATAAGCACCACGGGCATCACCACAAGGAAGTCCAGCACTGCTGCTGCTCTTTTTCTTTCACTAAGTTGCACTAAATTTTTGACCTTTAATAAAAGAGCACTTTCCCAGACTCTGTGCCTTATGCCTGCTATAACTGACTGGGTGTCTAGGATATAACTGGGTGTTTAAAACACCACAAACTTCAAACCGACCACCCAATACAGTAAAACTGTACATTTTAGAGTGGCCTTTTATTGTGACCAGGCTAAAGCACACCTGTGCAATAATCATGCTGTCTAATCAGCATCTTGATATGACACCTGTGAGGTGGATAGATTATCTCGGCAAAGGAGAAGTGCTCACTAACACAGATTTAGACAGATTTGTGAACAATATATGAGAGAAATAGGCCTTTTGCGTACATAGAAAAGTCTTAGATCTTTAAATTCAGCTCATGAAAAATGGTGGCAAAAACAAGTGTTGCGTTTATATTTCTGTTCAGTGTAGATTAAGTTGAAAGTGAAAGCTTTACTTCCTTGGACTTTAGCATCCACCTCTTAAAATATAGTTATCAATCTCTTCACATTAGTCACGTGTTTTCCAGGAATACTGTGTTTGCTGCTTTCTCAGCTACTTTTTTACTGCATAATGGTTTAGTGCTGCTCTTGTATTAATATAAAGGCCTTAGTACCTACAGCCTACTGTTTATACACTACACTGTATACAGTATTTTACTCTATTAAAATATACCATATACAGTGATGCCTCAAGATACGAGTGCTTTGACATACAAATTTTCTGAGATACGAGCTGTGATTCGACCAAATTTTTGTCTTGATATACGAGCAAATTTTCGAGATCCGAGCATCCGAGCCGCTGCCGCCCTTTCCACTGCACATGACAAACGATGGCCGATAAACAGGAAGTCATTCATTTCCTATGGAGAGTCGCAAAGGCGCTGCCTGAGGTGCCGACCATCTGCGGATCCGTAATTTTCGGATCCGTTTTGAGCATTGGATCCGTTAAAAATTTGAACTTGTGCGACTACACGCATCTGATATGCCGACCGGCATATGTTAGTGAGGAAAGAGTGACAAAAAAGGCAAAAACAAGTGAAGAGAAAAGCGATGAAGAAAATTAAGCAAAATTAATGTAAAGAAAACAAAAATTGTAGCAATTAAGTTTAGTTAAGTTAAGAGAATTTCAGTTCTGTCAGGACCACTTTGTCCAAAGAGAATTTATTAGGTGATATGCATACAGTTAGTGTTGGCGGTATGGTTCTGTTCTGGACAAGAATCCACGCGCCCGTCCGTGCGCATACGTGGACAGGGCGGGGAGAGCAGCAACTAGAAAATTGAATAGACCCCCCGTATAACAGAACCACTAGTAATGCATAGTATTAGATATGCTCGCTTACACATTTTTGGAAAGTAATAAATGAATGAATGGATAAATAAATAATTAAATAATTAGAGAGAGGGGGGGAGAGAGAGAGAAAAAAATATGTGGAGATTTATTACGTAAACTGGTACAACGAACACAGGTTCCGGCATGGTGGAGTCGGGGTTGGAGGAGGGAGTTTAGATCACAGCAGCAGCAAAGCGCTAGAGTATATTTTAAATAGTTTATAAATCATTTGAAGTAATATGTCACTGATGTATTAAGATCTGATATTTTACTCTGGTTTGTCAATGGGGTTAGAGGATGTTTTCTTCATTGCATCAGCAGTGACGTGCACAATCTGATCAAGTGTAATGAAGTGTTGTAAGGCTGAGGCATTTGCAGCTTTTATTGAACAAACTTGTAAACAACAGGCAAAGGTCAATGATGGCAAACACAACATGGCAGGTGCAGCAAAGTACGTAGTCCGTAATAACAGGCAGAAGGTCAGGGCAGGCGGCAAACAATCAATAAGCAGGACGACAGAAACAGAATCACAAAACCGGAACTAGAGACAAAACAGGAAAACGCTCAGAATGATCGCAGTAGCAGATCGAGACTTTGCACCGGGGTCAAGGTCATGTTCAGCTTATATAGGTGTGGGAAATGGGGAACAGGTGGTGGTGTAATCAGTCCCGGTGCGAGGATTATCGGAAATGCAGTCCGGAAACAATTAATACTCAGGAGGCGGTTCTCTGTGTTGGCGCTCGGGAGGCGAGGTAGGCGCTTCAACCGTGACATCAAGTGCCTTGAGAATCAGAAGATCCATGTCATCATCTGTGTCTATCTCCTCATGGTAGTTCTTCACTGGAAAGATGTGATTCATGGGAATCCCAAGTCGATGACTAAACTCCTGCATCTGAAACAAATACAAATGTACAGCAATGTACAGAAAACTGCAAGGTTATTTCCAGTCTGTTAGTGTTCCTGTTTCACTTTCTGAAATTCTCAGTCTGACTTCACCTTCATTCACCTTATCTCACTCCATTCAATATCTCTCCATTCCACTAAACTGCTAAAACACTCGAAACCTGGGTCAACATGGTGGATCATGGCAGTCCTATCCTGAACATGTGGCCATGGGGTAAAACATCATCAACTCTCTTAATGCCAGCTCTTCTCTTCTCCCTTTTGGTGCTAAATTCTTTTTCTTGGCCAAACAGGATTGCTTTCTCCATCCTTGATGGAGCAATCGACTCTCACACCGAGAACCAGAGTTTAAATCCTAAACTCGACAAGCAAACACCATCTCACTCCCTTCCTGCACCGTCCATTCCGCATTGCCTTAAATTAAACCCATTTAATTCTCTACAATTGGGTCTGTGTTCTGTTCCCTTCATTCCAGTAGTCATACAGTGATACAGTTCCAGCTACTCCTAGCTATTCTATTGTTAATTCTAACAGTAGAATTACTCATATAATTCACTTGGGTAAAAATTTATGCAAAAGAATTAAATAATCAGTTTGACATTCTGTAAATGAAATGTTAGGATGTCAGTTACAGTCTTTCTGTCATGGACTGCTTGGGCAGTTTCCTGACAGACCACCAGGGGGCGATCTGGCAGGGCTTTATCTATATCACAGTACATTTTGTGTTTCACGTGTGTTTGCCCCGCCCGATCCTCATTGCCTCCCCTATATATAACTATTGTGTTGTGCTTGTCTTTTGCTGAGTCTTTGTCTTCTGTTCCCTGTGTGGTGGAAATTTTTACTGAGGAGCTTTTGTGTGACCTCCTGTGTGCGTGACTGGTAGTTGTTTGTGACTAGAAATTGTTATTACTTGAGTTTGTTTTTGTAGAATATGAGAGGGAACGGGGAACTGGAGATGAGTTGGCGAGACTCAGGCTCATAAACAGCTTCTAGCAGACCTTGGTAAGGATAAGATTAGCCAGATCAGGAGATGAGCAGACATTGTGCATCTAAGCAAATGATTGATGATATTGCCATGAGGAGTCATGCCTATTAATCTTAATGTACTGAATGATCAGGGCCCAAAACCTGTTTTTTGTGTCCAGTTCATGCTCATGGTTCCGTTTTTCTTGTTTCCATGTCTTTGTGTTCTGTGATTTCTTTTATTTCTATTTCTTCTGTCACTCAGTTGTATTCCTAGTGTTTCCTTTGTGTTGTTCATTAATAAATGCTTGTTGCCCCTGTTGCTTTATCCTGCATGGGTCTGGACTCCCTCATGATTCTGACAGCTCCCTATAAACTATAAACTGTGGAAACTCTCAAGGGGTTAAATATTTTTGCAAGGCACTGAACATCTAGCTATGTAATTGTCTTAGATCTTCCTTATGTCATTATTAACCAGTGGGCACAGTTTGTCTGGTCTTGTCATGACGATTACTTCGGGCATATCTGGATCATATAATAAATCATTTTACTATGAAAAACATAAGTATTTGTTGCGAGTTGATTAGTCTTTATTGCATTGTACACATGGAGATTTAAAGCTTGTATAACTTTATAATTTCTCCCATTTTATGCAAAACATGCAGATAGCATTTCTGTGGCTAATTACAGCTTATGCTGAGAAGTTATATACAGGGGAAATGAACAGATAAAAAAACGACATATTGAATTTTTCATGTTATCTACCGAATAAAACATTTAATTCAGTTGTACCTCAGTTAATCAAACACATTGGATATGTAATCACCGGAGATGATCACTGGAAATAGATTGGGTCATAAACATATTTCTCTCCCACGGAAGTCCTAAGAGGCCACGTATTATTATATTTTCTTTTGTGTTTTGTGTTAACGACTTAATTTTCTTATGATTTCTGCATAAGAACATGTTCTAGAGGCAGTACAACTGGTGATTGACACAAGTGTCTGACACCTAAGAAGGAGGCTGTGATGTCTGCATCTTTATCATCAAAGACATTATAACAACCCTTCTGTGGTTAATGATGTACTGTAGTATGTTCTAATATTCCTTATTGTGCCGGTTTAATTATGACTCCTTATTATCTCAATTAACATATCAAGTTGTAAGTTATGGACTAAAAACTGCAACATACTTCTTTTGTGAAAGTCGTTCCAACTGAAGCTACAAGAGCGCCACAGGTGATTCGGTTTTGAAATGCATTATTAACTGAGTTTATGAAACTGGCCTTTCCTGCTCCGACTTAATTTGGCTTAATTTACAAACGTCATCTCAGTAGATATTCACAATTTCTATTTTGTTTCATGTCTTTATTTTACAAGTAAATATTATGAACAACTCAACAAGCCAAATTTACATAAAATGTTAATGCTAGTTTAATGGTTTATACTTTTAACTTCCTATGTTTTATCATGTTTATTTGGCCTCAAACAGTCAAACTGTGCTTTAATTACAAACATGGCCATACTATTGCTATAGTGAAAAATATATATATAAACTTTTAAAGAAAGTTTTACACCTGCACTCAACTTACCTTGTTGTGAAGGTTCATTTTCTGGTGTAGAGTTTCTGCTTCCCATTTCATCAAACTGGTTAAATGAACCCTGTTTAAAAATCCTGGTAAAAATAATCAAAAAGTCATTAAACTAAAATGATGGATTATTCAAGAAAATCTAAACAGAACTGCACTCCATGGTTCTCCACCTTTGTGTGAAGCAATAAATTATCTCTCATTTACAATTCTGTTGAGCTACTGTAGTGATATAGAATATAATTCTACATTACACTATAAGTTTCAATTATTCAAATGGTTGAAAATCATTATCTTTAGAGTTTCCAGTAGCACATTCATCATGCAGAAAAATACACACGCTCATATTTACATTAATCAAGTTTTTTACATTCAAGAAAATCAATTTTGACAAAAATTCTGTTTCATAAATCCAATCAGATGTTAGTATATCAGAAGTACTCGCCAAATGGTGTGTGGTTACACAGGTCTTCTGTTCAGTTCAGCTTTCAGTATTTACAGTTTTATAGCATCAGTTCTCTTCCTCCTGCTCCACCTTCTCACTGTTCATCTTATACAAAAGGTGACACCACCCATGTGAGTGAAAAGTGAAAGAAGGCTGACTTGTGTCTTGGAGATCACTGATTCACTACAACCTTGAATAGTAAAAATGTACATGCATGTTTAGATAATCAGTTAAACTGGCTGCATGCGCAACACATCAGACCTCCTTCTAATTATCATACTTCATCACACAAGATCAGTGGTGTCAAAGGTATTATGTAAAAGTATAGTATATAAGATACTAGGGTTTAAAAATACTTCTGTAGAAGTTAAAGTATCAACTCAAGCTTTTTACTCAAGTAAAAGTGTAAAAGTGCTGGTTTTTAAAACTACTTTAAAAGTATAAAAGTAAAAGTAATGCAAGGAAAAAATGCCATTAAGGACAAAAGCTTAGACTGTGCTACAGGGGTATGTTGTGAGCTGTGCCACAGGGGCCTATTGTGCACTACCAAACCTCCTCAAAAAACATTTCTAAAAGCCATTATGACTATAATGTTATATTAATACAGTATGATGTTGAAACATTTGGGATGCACTAGGCTACCTGTTTCAGCCACATACTGTATATGCCCATTAAAAAAGAACACATTTTAGTACAAATACATTAAAGAACCATATGTGTGTACGACTGAGCCGTGTTTCATGGATCGGAAGATATGACCAGTTGGCTATCAGTATTGTAATGGTGCAAAAAGTCAAACTTCAGAGGCACGTCATCAATAATCTTTACTGAAACAAACACATTGGACTTAAACATCAACAGGGTAATCAACATAATTTAAGCACAGAACATGCAACAAAGAGTTACCTATAGGCTTTGTTCAGCCGCAAAAGCAGCTGGTTCTCAAAGTTCTTTGAGCCAATGCATGTTCTTCTTGGTCTGAAGATCAGCCCTGCAACACTAAACAGTCTTTCACAGGCTGCTGAGGCTGTGAGAGCCGTATTAAGCTTAAGTGATAGCTGGCACACGGCTGGGCAGGACTTCAGTACCTCTACTGTGTCTTATGGGCACCTCAGGTACGCATCCAACTGCTGGGTCATTTCAAGAAGGCTGGTCTTCTTCAAGGAGGAAAAGTTCATCAGAATAAAGAAATTCATATAGATTTAAAACAACATGATGAGAAAATGATAGAATGAAGATGATAGAATTTTTCTTTTTGGGTGAACGATCCCTTTAAAGCTGTTTTAGGACCACAAGCAGCTGCTGGCAGGGCTGAAAATTATCAGTAAAATCATTTTAAACAGCATTTGGCTAATAGTTGGGCCTATTAGCTCTTTACAAGGACCCATAGGGCCCCGTACAGGCGTGTGTGCACTCTCATACACAGACAGGATCATGACTATCTTTAGTACATAACTTATCAACCAGCTGTAGATTATAGCTGTGAACAATTAACTTACAAATATTACATATAGTAACAATATAAGCTCAGATAACATTTGGTTAAAGTTGAATTTCAAATCTCACACCGAGCCACCAAACTAGTTTGCAAAGATGAATCATAGCCTTCTGGTAGCAAGCAAACCATTGGCATGTAGCCAAGTTTGCCACAGCAAACATTGCAAATTTATCATTATTAGGTCACTACAATATTGTCAATAATCGACTGATAATAGCAAAAACTATAGCTTTGCACAATTAACTTACAAATATAGCAATAATTTAAGCTCAGATAACGTTTGGCTAAAGTCGAATTTCAAATTTGTTAATAATTGACTGATAATAACAATTTCAGCTTAGCTCAATATGCTTTTTCAAATTAGACGGTGAGTTTTTGAAAGCCATTATCTCGTGGTATTTGGGTGCGCATAGCTTACAGCGCATGCGCAATGACTTATTTTTCCATCCAACCATTTAAAAAAATTCTTCCAGGTATGGCCAGGGATGTATAAGGGTTGTTGTTAGTTGGTCTTCCTGGCTACCAACTTCCTCGCTGGTGCTAGTGCTTGGTTGTTGAGACATTGACTTTTGAGCCTCTGCCACAGACATCTTCGTACTTAGCTTCATCTGCTATGTCCAGCATTGGGGTAACTGTGTCATGTGCAGGTGCGATGGGTCACGTACAAACGAATAGGGTGTCAGAATGGTATATGTTTATACTTCTCATCCAACCACAATCAAATTCACTCTATCCGGATGGCGCGATTTATCTTGATACTGTAGGTTTTTTTTAATGATGACAAACCGAAATGAAAACAAGCTGGAATGAAATAGGAGTAACGAGGCTATTTTTAAAATGTAAGGAGTAGAAAGTACAGATAATCGTGTGAAAATATAAGGAGTAGAAGTAAAAAGTCTTCTAACAAATAATTACTCCATTAAAGTATAGATACTCAAAATTTCTACTTAAGTAAAGTAACGAAGTATTTGTACTTTGTTACTTGACTCGTCTGCACAAGATTCAGTGTCAGGGCTGTGCGTCATTGTCTGGATTAGTTCATCTTAGTGTTGCTTTCAATATCATTGATTATTGAACAATAAATATCTTTTTATTACTTAATGACCTGTTATTCAATCTATAAATACAGAATGAAATCAGTCTCTTGTATTCTCCTGTAAAAAATACAATGTATTGCTGTAGACATTACAATTTACTGCTGTAACATGAGGTGGCGTAACAGCAGGACACTGTATTTGGTAATAAATGTAGACTACTAGACTGTAAATGTTGATTACAGAAGTGCAGAGAAAACACAGTAAACAGTGTGAAAAATATACACTGGAACTGTTCTGAGATCCTATAGATTAAAATATTGCCACAGCCAAGTTTGTTTAAACAAAGCAGTTTTGTGTGTATTTATTCAATGCGGACATTCTTGGGTACAGTTGATTTACAAATCTAGTGTCACTAGTATTTTCCCAAACTGAAAGATTATGGGGTTTTTTTGTGCTTTGAAAGGGGGCACCTGCATTATTATGCTATTACTGTATATTATGATTACATCAGGGGCAAAAAGTGATCTTTAAATGAAATTAATTATTTCTGGAACAATATATCATTCAGAGAAAGTAGTTGTCGTGACAGACCTAATTTGTAATCGAATAACAAACAGGAGAAGAGATGTTTCATCATGCGGGAAGTGAAACGGTACATATAGTCATGTGTGTGCCATATGATCCATTTAAACACCTCCCAAGTAGGTGCCAGTAAACACACACAGCATCTCAGCACAACACTAAAAGGTAAGTGAGACTTTTCTATTTTTGTCCAATGTTAATATCAATGCAGATGATTTTATTCCATTATCACAAAATATTATAGTGCATATTATTATTATTATTATTATTATTATTATTATTATTATTATTATTATTATTATTAGGCAGTCCAGTTTATAACATAAGGATTCTGACAGGATTGTGTAACACAGAATGGGATCCAGTAATTCCACTCCGACTCGACCTCCTCCCTCAAGAGGTGAGTTATTTTTTTGTAAAAAGTGACTTTAAAAATAAAATTAATCTGAGAGAACAATGAAGTACTCCATCCACACCATGAAGCTATTATTACTCTGTATGAAGACTTAAATGCCAAACATGAATTAGATCCTGTTATTATTTCTTGATTGATGAGTGATAACCTGCAGAGTCCTGTGTAAAATATGTGTTTGAATCATTTCCAATCTTGGTTTTGAAACATAATGTAAACTAAAATTCCCACACATGTGAGTCTGTGAGTGTGGGGTTCTATTTAAAATCTTTCATTTTAATTCCACGTACTTTCATTTAAATTAATTTCATTTAACAAGTCTTAAGAGAAAAGAAAAGATCTCAGCTGTTGAACAAATTAAAATGTAAACAAATTTGACAAATTTAAAAAAGTTCTATTTTTGGTAAAACTTTTCAGAATTAAATCTTTTTGATTAAATCTGACATTTATTTATGTTCTTGCATTTAGAACTCTCGAGGCCTTGGAGAGAAACAGATTGGAGGTAAGACTTAATAAATTAGTTGTGACTGGTGGTGTTAAAATATGGGAAGCACATCGTCTGTGTATATGTCTATGTTTTAGACATACAGACTATAGATATAAATATAAAAATAAATATAACTAAATAAATATATACTGCTGTAGTATTTATATATATTTAAGTTTCCATATAAGAAAGAAAATTAGCACAAAAAAAAATAGCTAAATACAATGTTTAGTTATTACTAAGGCAATATTTAGTGCAACACCCGTTTTCTTTCACCGTTACACAAAAACAATAAGTATTCCTGTAATAATTAATCATTTCTAGCAGAAAATGTAATTCTATAATATTGATTAATTTTCTACAATAGCAGCTCAGACAGTAGGTCAAAGGTTTACATTAAAGCTCTCATTCTCATATTTTATCATTTCTGTAGTAGCTCATCCAGATGGTCTTGTGAGTTAAATGCAGAGTAAATAAAGAAAGTCAGTACCCTCAGTGACAGGTTTTACACTGTGAGAAATGTCTCAGGAGTTTAGTTCTGCTTTCTGTTCTTTAGGAAACACAACCTGCATTTTTGGTTTTAAACTTGAAAAAGCTGGTGACTGAATGACAATGTAGTGAACCTACAGTAATTCCATGTGTCAAATACAAAGAGAAACACAGAATATTCATTGCAGTGAAATGTTTGGTAGCACATTAAACATCACAGCATTAAATAACATCTTAGCGTGTTGAAATTTATTGAATTTTATCAATTATAACATCAGCAACAACATCACCAATTAGGAATTGCTCATTAGGAATAGGGATAGATATAAAGTGTTTTAAATTTTAAATTAATATTTTTACATTAATTTTAAACTTTAATTGTATCTATTAATTTGTTCATTTATTTTTATTCTTGTTTTTTCTTTATTATTATTATTAGTATTATATATATGTATTTCTTTTTTCTCTCTCTCTTCTGTTTCTATACTTTTGTAAAGCTGCTTTGAGACAACGGGAATTTTTAAAAGCACTATACAAATACATAAAGAGAGAAATTAGAGACATGAGGGCAATAGAACAAAGTGTGTGAATAAAAAACCAACAAGAGACGGTGGTAAGTCACTGATTATTTCAGTGTGTGCAGAGAAAGAATACAACACAAGCTCTGGTGTTTTATTTGTTAAATATTTATTGAATTCTAGTTTACTTTTACTTAGTTGAATTTCACTTCAACTTTTAATGACTGTAGTCTCCTCTTAATAAAACTCTTTCTGCTGATTCCTAGTGAAAAAGATGAACTACTGCATTATGTGAATGAATTCAAACCCAGCTGTGAGGTCCTGAGGATCATGTTGTATGGACCGGTTGGTGCTGGGAAATCATCCTTCATCAACTCGGTCCAGAGAGTCATTTTAGGCCGCAATGCCATGAGCGCTCTGGAAAACTCCTCACGTCAAGGATCAAGCTTCACAAAAAATGTAAGCAGCAACCAATTACTATGTACAGAGACATACACAAGATACTGTTTCAAATAATAACCTTCAATTACGTTTCCAATAATTCTAATTACTAGAATTTTGTTTACTTTATTCCTGAAAACTCATTAACTGGATTAACTGTAAGAATATTATGAATATTCAAAGACCCAGAATTCTGGCGACGACTCCTTCTGATTAGCGCCGTTAATTTAATCTAAAGTGAATTTGGTTTAATGTTGATCAGTATTTACAGCAGATTCTCACTCCTAATTAGAATTAAAGACAACATCTAACATGTCTAAATGGACTTTAGTTTACCATTCACAAGCTGAAGAAGGGCAGAGGTGAGCATTATCCTCTAGAGATTGTGGACATCATGGGGATTGAACCGTTAGAAGGAGGAATCAAATGTGACGACATCATCAATGCTTTAGAGGGACATATTTTAGATGAGTACACGGTAAGTACATTTATATTCTGGTCATTTGCTACTGCAACAATGCCATTTCTTATGGTATTTTTTTCTAATGTTAATATCATGTTTAATTAAAATTTTTAATATGTTTAATATTATGTTTAATTTCACTAATAGTGTTTCTAGCAGATCATTAACCTTGTCTCTAAACAAAGTAATCGCATATTACTACAGTGAGAATTAGGATTTTATTGTGAGACACTAAATTGTCTTTATTGTTATAATCAAATTCTTCATTAATTTATAAAGCTAATCAAATGCAAAATCTTCATAATTCATAACTAACCTTTTTGTTGTAGTTTAATCCTGTGAAAGCCATATCTAATGTTGACCCAAAATACAACAAGGACCCAACTTTGAGTGATAAAGTTCACTGTCTGGTGTGTGTTCTGCCTGCGGACTCAGTCTCAAGAATGGAAGATGACAACTTTGCAAAAATGAAGCGTGTTAGAGCTCATGCTAGCCTGCTTGGTAAAATAAATGTTTCATTTGAATGATTTTCCTTGTTTTTCCTGTTAAAGCTTTGTCCTGAACCTATTATTGTGGTCGTGTTATAAATTTTTAATTGTTTTGAGACCCTCCATTAAACAAGTTGGGTGTGTAGAGTATGTGAGAGCTTATTATTAGTATTAACATGACAGAATGAGAACAAAGTAGAACAAAAATCACAAACTTTAAATTGTCAAATGAGAAACCTGCCCCTGTAGAATATTCTCCTTATATGAAACTTCACCTTATCAAAGATTACACACATTTATTAATGCAATTACAAAATAAAATCTACAAATATTGTTGTCTTAATTACATAGAAGCTAGAAACACATGTAACCCATGTATATTTGAGTGTTCAGGGTTTAACTAGAGCAGAAACACAAGAAACCAAGCTTGATAATTATTTAAATGTTAAAGAATTCAATTTTCATTTTGTAGAAATCCCTCAAGTTATTGTCATGACCCAAGTGGATAAAGCGTGTGAGCTGGTTAACCAGGATTTAAAGAAAATCTACTACAGCAGGAAGATCAAAGAGAAGGTGTGTGTGTGTGTGTGTGTGTGTGTGTGTGTGTGTGTGTGTGTGTGTGTGTGTGTGTGTGTTTATACGTGTGTGTGTTTCAACATATAACACATGCTGATCTTTATTTCCTCAGGCAGCCGAGTGCAGTAATAATGTTGGCGTCTCACTAAACGCCATCTACCCTTTGAAGAACTACCCTGAATCTATCATGCAGGAACCAGACACTGACGTGCTCATCCTCACGGCACTGAGAGATATTCTAAATTTTGCCAATGATTATGTGGAACGAGAGATGAAAAAAGAAAAGTCATGAGAGATATATAAATAAAGTAAGATGTTGAATAATCTTTAAGAATTTATAGCTTAGTGTAGAAAATAGTCAGTAATAATAAAAATGTATTAATATTAAAAGTATAGTAGACAGAGCCCAGTAGAAGTGCCCATTACAGGGTTCTTCAGAAAAATTAGGTCTAGAGAACCATCGCTTACCTACTGTATAAACTAAGGAAAATGTAGTTACAGTAAGAGACAATTTTAAAAAAGATCGCTGATATACGAGTAAGAAAAGTTGAAGGAATAGTTGTCATTTTCATACTAATCACTAAACATTTGCTTTCATTTAACAATATGGCCTCAATACTGCCTTTTTATCGCTACAATTTTGTGTTACAATGAAATTTCTTTAAGTGATTAAGCTGCAACTTCATTCAGATAATTGCTGTTGTTCTGTCTAAATGTTGCAATTTGTGCTGAGCTGTGAGTAAAATTCAAGTAGACTCTCGCTTCATCTTTTAAAAAACAGGGCCTCCATCTCTCTTTCACTTCATTGTTTTACACTGCAGCAAAAAGCCGTCCAAACTTTTCAATTGTGTACTGCAACAGCTATATATGGTTAAAGTGACAATAAAAGCTTCTTGACTCGTCTCTTGAATTTTGCATTGTATTACATCCTCAATATGGACACCATGATAGGGCCTGAATGACACGGTGTTCTCACATAACACTGATAAGTTCCTTAAATTTGCTTTTCCATCCTGCTGACAATGGGAAAATGTAATAAAGTGCAAAGAGAACGAGTTTCACTTCAGCCATGCCACTTCCAGCATTCTCATTGTACGTACCTTTCTTACATCGTGACCAAACCAATGAGGATAAAGGTGTGGTATATTTTGTTTCACTTCTTAAAAAATCCATTTTTAACTCACAGAATTTATTCACATAGAATCATGTTTAATTGATTATGTATTAAGAACGGGTTAGTTGCAGGAGAACTGCTAAATTCAGTTATGAAATCTCTATAATATCTATCTATGACATGATTACCTATTTACTGTAGATAATTTACCTTTTTTTATTTGCACAATAATCTAAAACTGTAGAACACATAAAACAATAAATAACTGTAATTAACACTAAGGGACATTTATTCATGTCTTCCTTAATTTATTCTTTATGATATCAAAGCCATATTTTCTGTACAGTACATACACATGTTCACATTGAGTTATAATAGGCTTTAGAAATTAGTGTGGAATGATATGGATAAGATATACATTATATGTGCTGTAAAATATATTTTTCTGGGCCCTAGGTGGGCTAATATAACTTTTTTACTTATATTTAGTTTGAGGAGAAATTGATAATTGTGTTTTGGCCCTGACCCGACAGAGGTGGGGAACAAAACTGGGTCACTAGCAGAATGACTAGCAAAGCACTCACTGTACAAAGTTCAGTGAAAGCCCAATTGCAGGATAAAACACACATGGTTTATTAGAAACATAAAAACCTGCTGACATAAATAAACCAAAATACAATAGTAAATAAATTCAAATATACTCACAGAAATCAAAAAGGTCATCACAGATAAACACACTAGTAAATACTGTAATAAACTAGGAATAGTAAAGTAAAGCAGAAACCTGACACAGAGAACAACATTCAAACATCAACTTAACCAATGTCTCAGCAAAAATAACTGAAACACAAAAGGAAGATATATAGGACTGATAATCAGGAGAACAGGAGGAACAGGTGACGAGCGCAACATTGTCTTAGGGCCACTATTGTAAGACAATTCTTTCCACATTTCAGTTCTTTTTCTTCAAAATAAAAGCAACATTTTCAACATTTCCCTGAGCAGCACCATTGTCTCTACATGCCTAAAGTCCACCAGCATGAGTCCTTCCTCAATGACTATCGTCCCATTGCACTCACACCCATTGTAATGAAGTGTTTTCGAGAAGCTCATCATGAGTCACATCAAGACCGTGCTGCCAAATTCACTGGACCCCATACAGTTTGCATGTCGTTTAAACCTCACTACAGATGCAACTGGTTCTTCTCAGGTTCAGCAACTGGCGATTACCAAGATGGCTGTGGAAAGGCTGGAAAAGGCTAATCGGTTGCATACAAAATTACCATAAATAAACAACAACAGAAATCACATAGGTGGACACAACACTTGTGTTGGTTTTACTTTACTGTGCTGTACAATGCAAATCTTACATACAATAATATATACAATTACAGTATATGAAAAATGCTTTAGAACCACTACAACAGATGGGATTGGACAATGGTGGTGAAAAAAAAAAAGAAATAAACAGAAAATCAAAACCTGCTTACCTAAAACTGCTTTATTTTAGTCATGCTCCTCTACAAACAAAAGTGAAACCAAAATCCTAACTACGCTATACTTCCCTTGCTAACCAAAATACAGATGAAGGCACCAGTCCCTTACCTAGGCAGAGAAGTATACTACGTGGTGTACAATGTATAAGTGTGCTCCTTCTTACCTCTTCCATCCCCGTACGTAGAACAATGTTGTACACAAACAACTTTAATAGCAACGCCTCTGCAACACCGAAATACACAGCAGAATCAATCACTTCCTTCACACAACTTTCCTGACACACCAACCAACAACTCAACAATGAGTTGACATGATGTTTACTCTTTTATTGTTTCGGACCTCTTCCGGGGTGGTGTCCGTACACTGTGTCTCCTCCCCACATTGACTGGGATTGGGCAAACTGGAAAACACTCCTGCTGCCAATCCACTGTAATAAGAGCATTTCAGACATAACCTACAAAACTACAAAACACAGCCTTGTAACAATGTAACAATGCCTGAGGGGATGAAAGCCCACACCCCCGACCCAGAGCATAGAGACCTCATATGGGCAAGCACATTATCTTGATGTCTGGCCACCATAGTCTCTGACTGGGACTAGAATAGGCCAGTTATCCAGGTAGTTCAGTACATGGATCCATGCAAGTCTGCGTGGTGAAAGGGCTAGACCAAAAGGAAGAACACAATACTCTATGCTTCACCCCAAAAGCAAACCTGAAGTACTTCCTGTCTTCAGAAAGCCTGTGTGAAATTAGACATTTTTGATGTCTGTTGTAAGTAAAAACAGACAGGCAGAATAGGAATTCCACCAAGACCTCAATACCTTGGCATGGAGATTTGGGAAACATTGGCAGTTGCCTGTGTGGGAATGGCATGCAGTCTGAAGTCTCGAAGAGATCATCAAACAGAACAAGCAACTCTTAACTGCATTGAGCTCCTCAGACCCTGATGTGGACAACAACATATCGTTTTCCAGGACAGAAGAAATCGTAGAGTGAGCTCCCAAATCCAAAATGGGGATATCAGAGTCGGGAAGAGGACAAGACAAAGGGAAGGACAAAATCTCTTATTTCGCTTTCACCAACTCAACCTGCAAACCCAATGATCAAAGCCAAGCCATGAGTGCTTCCTGAAGACAAAGAAGCTGGAGCAATCAGACGTAGATGCCCTTATATGGACTTGTGGTCATGTATTCCTTTCATCACATGTCTTGATGCTTAGGTTAGTAGTTTTGTAAAAACCCTTAAGCTGATCTCATTCGGTTTCCCTTCTCTCTCAAGTTTTTTTTCTGCAGTCCCTCTGCACTTGTCTCTAGGAGTTTGTCTGGCTTTTACATGTTACTTTCTTTATGAGAAAGTTCTTTCTCATCATTTGTTCACTTCACACTTCTTTGTATGTTTTGGTTTGGTAGCGTACTGGGCTGCATGTTGGACTCTCAATTCTCCAGCCAAAGGGTCAAGCCCATCTGGCATAAAACTTTCTCTTCCCCCTGGTGGTGATCTTACATAAGTGTACTTCTTAAGGCCTAGCACTATTTCTCCAGGGATTAATTAATAGTGATTAAATAATTTCAGAAACTTTGTTCATTAATGAAATATGATTCATTTTTTGGGCCTAAATAGTTATGTAATAACTATGAAACAGGATGATAGTTACTTGTAAATATAATGACATGTTTTGTGTAATGTTATTGATCTTAAATATAAGTAGGATCAAACATAATTATAACTGAAAATTGTATTTTATTTTATTTAAATAAAAGCACAATGTACAGAGCAAATATTAATAAACACAAACCAGGTATGATTAAAGTAGAGAAAATAAGATTATCTGTGAAATGATTCTTTACTGTATGTCTATTATTTCCCATCATCCTTTGCTGTGATCTTTGACGTATTGTACAGTTTTTTGCTGATTCATTGTTTTTTTCACTATGTTGACTTCTCATGTGTGTAAAAGTAAAAAAAAAAAGTCTTCACTCCAGTTTTTCAGAAGAGGTTTGGTTTTCCAGCTGATCAGAGGCAAGATTCACAATCTGATCAAGTGCCTTGAGGATCAGAAGATCAATGTCATCACTTGTGTCAGTCTCATTGTGGTAATTCTTCACAGGGAAGATGTGGCTCATTGGAATCCCCAGTGCATTACTGCATCTGAAAAAAAAAAAAAAAACAATAGTAACAAACCATTTATTTAAAAGAAATTAATAAATAAGAAAAAGGTCTGTAAGAAAAACATTATTTTTTTCCACAAATGAGAACAAATACAGAATCTAGCAAGCTTTTTATAGTTGAAAGCAGTCACCTCATAATATTTCACAGGAAATATTATTACTTATAAATATTATTATTACTTTTTATATTAATAATTAAAATAAAATGTTCACTGGACTTGGAATCTTGGAAGCCTTTATGATTTACAGGAAGAATTTTCAGGAAGTTTATATTAATCAATTATTTTCTGGAGAGCAAAATGCTGTGAGATGGACATTTTATAAATATATAAGATAAATAATAGTGCTGCAGTCTAATTGTGTGTTTATATACAGTTAGAACATATCTTTTCAATGCCACATTTTGTAATCAGTTACAGTGCTAGTATACAACTTTAAGAACACAATTACCTTTTCTTTAATCTTCTTACTGGTGTAGACCTTTCGTATGTCCTTTTTAACCAGTGGGCAAAGTTCATCAACTTTTGTCATGATGATTACTTGAGGCAAATCTGCAAAGTAGGATGAAGATCACTCCAGTGTGTAATTCTTATATCACAACAATTTGTCATGCTGTTGTAGATATAAACAGTTTCTTTTACAAACCTCTCCCTTTTTTAATAGGGCAAAAATTGCAGTAAATCTTTAGAACCTAGTTACAGCTAACACAGAAATCTACTTTATTAATTGTTAAATAAGTCCCTGTGTGCGTTACAATAGAAATTATTATAAGAATAAAATCTAAATCTGTGATATTACTGTCAGGGCTGCTGAACTATCAACACTTTCTGAACAAATCAAACACAATACAATTCTACACTGGAATAACAGGACTTACTATAGTCTGAAGCTGCCTCACGAATCCATATCATCTGTTTAATAAAATTTTGGTCCATAAATGACACTTTGTTTGCATCTAGAACGTTGACCAGGCAGAAGGTGTGATCAGAAACCCTGGGATTGTTTTTGGAGTCTTTCCCATATGCAGGATGAAGAGGATTAAACTGAAAATTGGTGAAAGAATAAATCTTCAGTTCAATTTGGGTTAATTGCTACAGAAAAACATTTATACTAATACTATATACAAACATAACCTAATACGATATACTAACAATATACATTGTAAAAAGTCTGAAAGTTATTGTTTTATCTTATTGTGAAAGTTGAATGTCCTCACGTTGTATCCTTCCTCAATTAGCCCCTTTAAGGCTGAGATAATGTCATCTACACATATGCCTTTGCCACCTTCACGTTCAAGTCCCATGATATCATTGAAGACAAAAGGCAAACGGGAGCCATCCTTCCCTTTGATGTGATGAGTTTGATACTGAAAGACAAAGACACAAATTGTATACCATTTATTGCATTTTTTATTTTTTTTTTACTTAAGATGAAATAATCCTGAAAATCCAAACATCCTGAAAGTTAAACATAATATTGAACTGTACAATGCTGTGCCTCTTTAGGTGCTGAGGCTGACACCTTGTGGTGCCTTTACACCTAGTTGTCTGTTTGGAGAATGAATTAGATTTCTTTCATTTGCTATTTTTTACCCAAGTTTAAGAGTCAATTAAACTGAAAAAGCTTTCTTGTTTAAAATAACTGTTTAAAAGGTGCTGTATTCTTTCAAATGGAGGCATTTCATGGAAATGGAATGAAAATAAATGAAAAATAAAAATAAATGAAATGAAAATAAATCCACATGCTGTTCAAAGAAAATCAGTAGATGTTTGGTGAAATGATTGTTATTATTAATTATTATTAACTATTATGATGTTTCAGTATCTCCAGAATACTTTACCTTCTCTGTATATTGTGGAGTTTATATAGCCACACACACACACACACACACACACACACACACACACACACACACACACACACACACACACACACACCTGACACCTGACTGAAGTGATTAAATCCTTAGAACGCACTGTCACTTCTATAAATATAAAATAATCATCTCCTTACAGAAAACATCACCATAGGAACAATTCTACACATTCATTATAAATTCAGTTGAACTCCAGTGTGGGTTTTGTGACTATTCTAGTTAATAACATATTAGAACAGGTGTGTTGATGTGAACCTGGGTTGTGGCTTGCAGTAGGAGCTACAGGTACAGAAAATGTAACATCACTTACACGTGTTCACCACATTGACTTTTACATAGTTGTTGATTTTACAGGGAAAGTTGTTCACATCCTGGCAAGCAAACATCTGTAAATATTTAATTATTTTATTGCCCTGAAAGTGAAAGTATTTTAGACCATCATCAGGATTTTAACCGAACATGAACTTGAATCTCTTTACTCTTAGAGTGCAGTTTGTTCAGTAGTTGTCATCTAGAGAGTTTTAACACCTCATACAGTTTATTTATGTAATATACAATTTAATAATCAGGTAAAAAAAAAAATCATGAAAAGTTCTTAAAAGTTGATAATATTTTTATTTTAGACATCTCTATTATTATATGCATTTTAGACTGCTTTTGCTACCCCCGTCAGGCACGATGGGCTCTCTTCTTTACCCGGTTCAGTTTCAGCATCACCTACCGGCCGAGGTCAAGGAATGGAAAAGCCAATGCGCTCTCTCGGGTTTATGGGCCTGAAGAACCCGCCGAGCCAGTACCCATCTTGCCTTCTACGATCATACTGAGTCCAATCATATGGGAATTGAAGAGGACATCCGCGCGGCCACGCGGTGAGAACCAGCGCCCCCAGGTTATCCGGAGGACCGTATCTTTGTTCCACAGGAGTGTCGACAGGCCTTACTAAGGGCGATACACAAAGTCCCCAGCTCTGAACACTCGGGTAGAAGGCAGACTCTGCAGCTGGTTCAGAGGCGCTACTGATGGCCGGGGATGAATAACACAGTGGTGGAATTCGTCCAGGGCTGCAACATCTGTGCCATCTCAAAGACTCCCCGACACTTACCTGTGATAAGCTGAAAAAAATTCATTGCAAAAATGCAAACTCATTCCTCTGCCTACTCCCCAACGGCTGTGGTCACACATCGGCATCGACTTCGTGACGAATTTGCCACAGTCAGAAGGCTTTACCTGTGTCCTGATGGTCGTGGATCGATTCTCCAAGGCCTGCCACTTTGTCCCTCATTGAGGCCTCCCCAAGGCTCTGCAAACAGCAGAAGGCCTCTTCCAGCATGTCTTCCACAACTTCGGTCTCCCAGAGGAGATAGCGTCGGACCGGGGCTCCCGGTTTCTGGGATGGTTTCTGCCATGGGCCGAATATGAGCAGAATTCGTTGCGCCAGGACACCACCGGACTCACACCTTTCCAATGCATGTTGGGGTTTCAACCCCTGCTGTTTCCCTGGTCCGATGAGCCTTCCAACGTGCCCGCGGTGGACCACTCTCCCAAAACCAGTGGTCCACCGCGGGCACGTTGGAAGGCTCTTGGTGGACAACGACCTTCGTCTGCGGCTCCCCTGCAGAAAACTGAGCCCCCGATACAGGATTGGATGGCAGATCAACGAGGCGGCATATTGGCTGGAACTCCCCCTGCAGTATCTGATTCACCCCACCTTCCACATGTCACTCCTCAAGCCGTACACCCCACCGACCGCTCAACGCCTGCTGAAGCAGGGCCCCCTCTGCCGGAAGTGCTGGACCAGCCATCGGTTTACACCGTGCAAGAGGTGCTGGACTCTCGTCATCGGGGCAGAGGCCTGGAGTACCTAGTGGACTGGGAGGGCTACGGACCCAAGGAACGATCATGGGTGGCGAGACAGGACGTATTGGATCCAACACTCCTGGAGGAGTTTAGGGGTCAGGGCATCAGGAGCCACCCCTGTGGAGGGGGTACTGTCAGGGATCCACCAGCCACACCTTCACCTAACCCTCCTATCACTCCAAGCAGCTCTCCTACCTACTAATGTTCTACACCTGGCACTCATCAGCCTCCAGGCTATATAACCTCCGTTCCCCACCAAGCTCATTGTCCGTTTTATAGTTTAGGCTGATGAACATTGCTGGACTACTCAAGCTACGTACGCTACGTGTTTAGTTGGTTTTCATAGTTTACGGGACTCTAGTCCTCTGAACTTTCTCTGGTCTGGTTTTGCTAAACCTGGAGCTTAGCTCTGGTTTGCCGTTTTCTGCATTTGCCCTTTGTTTCTTAATTAAACATCATGAATTGCACTTCAGTTTCCGGCACATTCTTCCCGCTGACACATATTTTCTCCTTGATTAGATCTTTCATGCAAACTAGCTTTAAAATAAGTTTGCCCAGTGAAATTACATTACTTGAATATGACTTTCTTTTCAAAACACACAGAATAAAGATACTTACTTTAAAAACAATGAAGTTGACTGACGTTCAAAATGGTGCTATTGTTCCACGTGAGCTCCAACATCCAAATATAAGATCGCATGGGTTAAACTTGCATGTGTATATCCAATCAAGTTAAAATTAAGTTGGTTAAACAATTTTTGAACCAACTTATTCCCACTTGTTAAGTCAACAAAGTTTTTTGTCCAGTTAACTAATAAAAATATTTAAAACTTTTTGCAAATTAGATTTTTTACAGTGTAATAGTCTTACTTCACAACAAAACTTTCTTATAGTTGACCAATTCCAGTGTTGTGGATGTGACATTTGCAGTAAAAACCTGAAATGTAAATGATCAGAGAATATACTTATCATTTAACTGTTTGTTAATAGTTTGCTAAACCCTCTAATGATAGAATCCACATCTCTGATATCAGTCTATTCTTTAATTTTAGATCTCGGTTTAAAATCATGAAATTATGGCTGGTTGACCGTTTCATATTTAGCAGGGCTGTCAAGTGTCACGCATTGAGAGTGACAGTCACTGATTTGGGTCTTTTCTCCCGCTCTCCCGCCACACATCATATTTCTCACACAAAAAAACTTTTTGACTATTTATCATATATTGAATATGCCGCAGCGCCCAAAATGTATCAGTCCGCATCACTTAGTTGAGCCTGACACTTTTATCAGCCAATCAAAAAAAGAGGCTACACAATAGCCAATCAGAACATAGCACTATCTGGGTAAGATTTAATGCAACAACCAATAAAAAAAAAAATCATTAGCGAGGGCATTTTCGATGGTCAGTTTGAATAAAACCTCAAAACGAAACAATCATGAGCCTAAAAATGTCTGGGCTTGAGCCGAGCTGTTTTAAATGGGAGCAACATTACAAATGATAAAGGAGTCCAAAAAGGCAACAAACACTTACAATAAACAACACCAGTCATAATCTCTCTCTCTCTCTCTCTCTCTCTCTCACTCACTCTCTCGCTCTCACACACACATGCGTGCACGTGCACATACACACACAAATTAATAAATGGAAATTCAACAAATACTTTGTATTTGGTTAAATTGCGGTCAGCGATCCTTACCTAACACAACAACTCCCCATTATTGTTTTTTTTTTTCTTCTTTTTTTTTGGGCAGGGGGGTGGTTTACAGGGGGTCACGCTTGCCTGTCTTCAAAACTTGAGAGCCGTGATATTAGTGTTGGTGCACACCTCATGTGGTGAATACCCATTTCAGTTTCCTTAAAATTTCGGTGGCAGCACATAAATGCAGTAAAATAAAGACCTCAGTAGACAACTTAGAAAGGGTTTTGTTCTTTAGGTAAGAGCTTTATTTTTTATTAATAAGATTACCATTTACATAGAATTCCTCACTTACATTTTAGGGTTTATTAAATCTGTAACTGTAACTAAAGTAAAATAATCTAATGTGCTCCATAAATACTGAAAACAGCATAACACTTATTGTAGCAATACATACTTGGTTCTCTTCTCCAATCAGCAGTAATCGTGTCTCCTACTGTGTTTTTTAAATGCTGTGTAAATCACTTTGGGTTACATTAATACACAGAGGCATTGTGATCTGAGTCCCTACTCAGTTTTTTCACCAGATTTAAATGATTTTTCCTTCAACGAGTCACCAGCATTGTGCACAATCTGATCAAGTGCCTTGAGAATCAGAAGATCCATGTCATCATCTGTGTCTATCTCCTCATGGTAGTTCTTCACAGGGAAAATGATATTCAAAGGAATCCCCACAGTATTACTACACACTTCCATCTGGAATAATTCAAACACAGGTAAGATTGATAATGTAAGAGTGAACAGAGTAAGATAGATGTTCAGTTTCTCACTAATTATGCCAGACATGGACATAGTCATAGTTGAGGTATGTGCACTTAGGGAGGAACTAATACTGAGGAATCAGACCTGAGATTAAACTATGGACTTGCATGCATGGTAGAGAATGCTGAAGTGTCAGATGTGTGCAGTTCTGAGCAGGAACTTAAATCCAGGTTTTATTACAGGACATTAGCTTCCCAGACCACATATGAAGGTGTGAAGACTAGACTGTTCACATGTACAAAGATGGTAAGGACACGTGCCCCTAAGGACTGTAATTGTCTGTAATTACAGTCAGTGTAGGTTCTTCTTGGGCAGGTTAATACTTAGTTGTTTTTAGCTTTTTTAGGTGGTGAAGAATTTGGAAAACTATGCAAAACTTTGGACTATATAACCGAATGACTACCTTCTCCTTGATCTTCTTGCTGGTGTAGATCTTCCTTAAGTCCTGTTGAACCAGTGGACATGCTACATCTGGTCTTGTCATGATGATTACTTGAGGCATATCTGGATGATATGATAAATCATTTACAAACAATCCTTACAGTATGAACAACATTCAATACAAACTAATTAGTCAGTATTGTAAAAGTTAATTAAAGGTAGATTTAACTTGCTTTTAATTGATGGAGCATTATTACCATTACTGTGTTAAAGGTAGGTTCTCTGATGTGTTTAGCTCAGGAGTTATTGACTCGGGAAACTCCAATCTGTGAATATGTGACCAACTTTACTTAAGACGCCGAGGCGCTTTTTTCCTTCTCGATAGGTGAGTAACGTTGGTTTTGCTTTGTTACACAGAACTAATATATGTCTTTGTCCTTTACATGATTATGCTTGTGTGTCATTTTTGCTTGTTTGTTTATCTACAATCGTATTGTTCTTCCCTTCAGCTATGATAAAGACATTTCTTTCCATTAGTTGCCTGGGTTACGTATGTACTGTATGTGTGGGCGGAGCTATCAATGCAGGGGCGTGTTTGTTTGGGTGATTTTACTGTATATGTCAACATTGGCTTTCAAACATCGGAGACCCTACCTTTAAAGGTCTGTATTTCTTCCCTGAGATTTTGTCCTAACACAGAGAAGATTATCATCTGTAATAATCATTCTTACTCCGTTCCGTAGCAGCCTGACGGATTTTTTTCAGCTTATCAATGACCCCATCCTTCATCATTGATATTTTGTCTGCAGCAATAATGTTGACCAGGCATGTGGTTTGATCCTCGACACTTGGGTTGCTTCTGTATTTAATGTCGGTCACACGTGCCTCAAACTGAATGTGAACAGGGAAGAATAAATAAATATATAGATAGATATAATTCACATGTTAATCTGACATACTTTGACTGCATGTACACTTTACTTACATTGTGTCCTTCCTCAAGTAACCCGTTTATGGCTCTGATGATGTCGTCTGCATTTGCACCAGACTCTCTGTCCTCAAGTCCCATGATATCATTAAAGACAAAAGGCAAATTGGAGCCATCCTCTGCTTCAATATAATGAGTTTTGTACTGTAAGACAAATTCAGACGTATCATTTACTTTGTGTTCCTTTAATTCCCTATTATCTGTTTTTTAGCTGCTGGTATCTCATTAAAAATTTAATTGTACCTGAAGTAGTATTTACACTTTAGAAAATGCTTACGTTCTTTGTGAAACTGGTACCTCCTGTCCTGTCAACAAGAGCCTCAGAGGTGATTCGTCCTTGGAAAGCATTATTGACTGAGTTTATAAAACTGGACTTTCCTGCTCCGACTTCACCAACAACCAGAATCCTGACGAACTGAGAACTCGTATCCTTGAGCTTGAATGTCCTCAGTTTCTGTTCAATTTTGTCCTTTTCTCTGTTACAATCAGAAAGTCACAAACTTCCCCTTAAATAAATGATATAAAGCATGACACTGGCCATGCAGATAAGTTTCTGTACTAATGTAAAGTGTAATATGAGCTACAGAGGATGTTCATTCATTACATAACCCAAGGAGAGTAAACAAATTATTGTGTTTATTTCTTATTCATCTATCTACAGGATAAAGAAAGAAATAAAGAAAGTAAGAAATATTTTTTAATAAACGGTATCAAATAAAGAAGACCAATCGTTTAGGTTTCAGAGCAAATGTATGTTGTAACAGGTTCTGTTCAGAAGTGAGGATACATATTAATTACAGTTTAGGGGTAGAATTAACACCATGGGAACATTAAAGAGGGAAAATAGTCATTTCTCACTCAAGGCAATGAGATTTTCTTCTATAAAATTAAAGAAACTTACCCCCAAGGCATTTTCCTCCATGGTTGATCAAATTCTGAAGAACAGACAACCAAATTCAGTATTTACACAAACAGTGCAGTTGAACGTATGTGTTCAGTATTCAGAATGTTTACAGTCTTCTGGTTCTGCAGCAAACCTAATGTGATTTTTCTGTCTCAATCGCTTCAATCAGTCACAATGAAATATTCATTTGTAGTGAATTTAAAGCACAAAACATGAATTTTAATGTAATGTTTTGTGATTATAGGTTTACTAAAATGTGGTCAGTAAGATTGAAGAAAAAAAAACAGTTTACATAAATCAACAAAACATGACTATTTGCTTACAAGTTAATTTATTACTAAATTAAAGAAGTTTATTAAATGATGCAGAGTGAATGTGATCAATTCACATATTAATGTAAACTGAGTACGGTATGAAATCTCAGACGGATGTTGGTGCTGATGGGAATTATAACTATTGTATAAAACAATCATGTTACAATAGTGCAGCAGTATGAACGTCACATGTAGCCCCGCCCCCATTGCACAATGAAATGGGCCAGAATCACATCTAACTGAGACCTACACCTGTAGACACTGAAAAATCCTGAGAAACCGTGAATACATTGTAATCTAGTTACATCTTAATTTCTGTCTTACCTTCTTATTACGTCTGTAAACATCAGCTGTGTAATTTGATAAATGATCTACTGCATGCACACGATTAGAAAAGCTGTTTTAAACTGAAATTTCTGCTTTAAACTGAATTCTCATAACGTGAAAGTAGGAAGATTTTCCCCATTCTGAACATTGTTTCCACTTAGTCACTGTGAATCACACTGGCTCCAATTGTGACAAGAAACTTCTGTATTAATGTCTGAAATTAATTTTTAAATTTGTCTTACCTTTGGGAGGTGAAGGTGGAGGTAGAGGTGGAGGTGAAAATGAAGGTATACGTAGACGTGGAGGTGAAGGTGTACGTGGACGTGGACGTGGAGGTGGAGCTGATTGTTCTTGTCCCATTTTATACAATTTCTTTTGAAAAATCATGATAAAATTAAAAATCAAATTGAAATTCTGGATTATTATTAGTATGTTTTTATGTTTTTATGTTTTTATGTCCTTGTTCTACACAGGTATACATCTCTACTTAAATTATAAATCTGAGAGCTCCCGTTGTTATAGAATTCATTATTGGACTGAAAATGTCTAAAGCCAATGTACAAAGACAATGAAATTCAGTTAGAATCTAACCATAAGTTTATAATTGTTACATTTCTAATGGTATAAATGGTAAGTTGTATAAATTCTAAAGAGTGAATATCACTATATTTGTTTCCCAGTTGCAAAATAATGATAGATGCAAACACATACACACATGTCCATATTTAATTAACTTCTGTTTAACATCCAAGAAAATTCTTAAAGCCTAATTGATATAATTTAAGATTAAAATGTTTATGTAAAGATCAGATAACAGTAAAACATGAACCCACATATACTCACAGTTTATGGCTGCTCAGATCTACTGCAGCTCTCCACAGTGCCAGTTATATACTGTAGCATCAGTTGGGGGCTCCTCCTCTTCCTCTCCCTCCTCCTGGGCTATTCTCATTCTTTCAAATGGAGGCATTTCATGGAAATGGAAAGTGAAAATAAATCCACATGCTGTTCAAAGAAAATCAGTAGATGTTTGGTGAAATGATTAAGTTATTATTAATTAAGTTACTATTATTAACACTATTATGATGTTTCAGTATCTCCAGAATACTTTACCTTCTCTGTATATTGTGGAGTTTATATAGACACACACACACACACACACACACACACACACACACACACACACACACCTGACTGAAGTGATTAAATCCTTAGAACGCACTGTCACTTCTATAAATATGAAATAATCATCTCCTTACAGAAAACATCACCATAGGAACAATTCTACACATTCATTATAAATTCAGTTGAACTCCAGTGTGGGTTTTGTGACTATTCTAGTTAATAACATATTAGAACAGGTGTGTTGATATAAACCTGGGTTGTAGCTTGCAGTAGGAGCTACAGGTACAGAAAATGTAACATCACTTACACATGTGTTCACCACATTGACTTTTACACGTGTTGATTTTGAACTGAAAGTTGTTCACATCCTGGCAAGCAAACATCTGTAAATATTAATTTATTTATTGGTTTTATAAAATAATGCAAACAATTGCAAAAATATTAATTGTGGTATGTGCTGAACTCAACTTCTTAAATACTTCAGTAAATGTGTAGGAAGTTTTAGGTAGATATTAAACAAAAAGAGAGATGTTTGAATGTTGATAATACTCCTTAAAAGATCATGAGTTACTGTAAACTGAAAGTGAAAGTATTTTAGTCTGTCATCAGGATCTCAACCGTTATCTTTGCTCCTTTAAACTGTTAAACATGAACTTATTCTTTACATGAAACTCTTTACATCAGTTGTGCAGTTTGTTCAGTAGTTGTGTTATATTAATGTAGAGAGTTTTACCTTAATATAGCATTTTAACACCTCAGACAGTCTTTTATCTCTAATAATAGACTATAATCTCTGTTATTATATGTATTTTTAGACTGATGCAATACATGACTGAAGGTCTGAGGACTGAGTTCACATGACTGAGACTGACATGTCAGACATTCTGCTAATAGTCTTACTTCATCACAAAAAAACTTTATCAGTGATACATATTATAATGTATTAGCTCTGAAAAATTAATCAAATCTTAAAGAAGTTTTAATATTACTTCATAATTCTAACTTTACTTTATAATTCTAACTTTACATTATAATTCTAATGTACTTCATAAAGTTTCTTTCCACAAGCCATCAGACTCCTCAGTAACTGAACTGTACTGAACACAACACACACACACACACACACACACACACACACAATCAACCGGGTGAACTGCACTGACCTACACCAAACACAGTCTTCAGATATACACCATGTACACAGCACCACCATATTAAAACTATTTACATGCTGTTTTTACACACTCTTGTTGCTCTTTGCACGTTTTCTTTTACATTTCAGTCGACTGCTGTTTTGCACAATACATTACAAAACCTCATGTAACTGCTGCTATAATACTAATGTTCATTCCAGTATTTCTGCACATGCAATATAGAACACAGTATTTACACTGGTTTACATTCGTCCTGCACTGTCTTTTGTCCTGCACTGTCTTTTTGTCTTGTTAGGTTACACAGATGTACTTTATGTGTCTAGGACTAACTTACTAAGTCCTTAGCTCTGTCTTTGTGTTATGTAGCTCCCTGGTCCTGGAGGAACATTGTCTCATTTGCCTGTGTACTGCAACAGCTATATATGGTTGTAACTTCTTGACTTGACTTGAAAGACAGAATATTCCATTACACTTAGCATTTTAGCAATAATGCACATTGTGTCACACTAATCTCACTGAGCCATTGAGAGCTGAGACTTTACTGAGTTTTTTCACCAGATTTAAAGGATTGTTCCTTCAACACTTCAGCAGCGATGTGCAAAATCTGATCAAGTGATGTGAGAATCAGAAGATCCATGTAATCTTCTGTTGATCTCCTCATGGTTCTTCACAGGGAAAATAGGAGTCTTTATGTTAAAATCTGGAATTTGTTTATTTTTTTAGTGAATAAATTTAACTAGAATGAACTTTATGTATTATGTAAGCAAACCAGCAAAGTTCTTCTTTAAACCTTTTACATGTTTATAGGAGAAAACAGTGAATAATGAACAATAATGTTGATCCCATATTGTTAAATCAAAGTGATAATTATGTAGGGAATTATATTTTCTACCACCACCTTTCCGTTTATTAAGATATATGAGAAGTGCATTCCACCACCTCGGTGCAGAGCAGACTAATTTAAATTTATTTTTTTATTTATTTATTTAACATGTGTGAGGTCAGAGCTCACACCACCACTTATAAACAGCAGAATATTGCTCTTTGCCCACCTACAGGCCGGGTGCTGAGCTACCTGTGCACCACTTCAGCACCAGGCCGAGTGAGCAGAGACCGAGCAACCAATCAGAGTGGTGGATTCCTGTGTCTATGGGGATCAAATACTTCACATGGTTTCCAGGAATACTGTGTGTGCTGCTTTCTCAGCTACTCATTTACTGCATAATACTGCTCTTGTATTATTATATTGCATTGTATATTATATTATTATATAATTATATATATCATTATATTATATTATTATTATATTATTATGTAAAGACCATAGTACCTACAGCCTACTGTTTATACACTACACTGTATACAGTATTTTAAAATAAAACTGTATACTCTATTAAAATATACCATATACAGTGATGGCTCAAGATACGAGTGCTTTGACATCCGAATTTTTTGAGATACGAGCTGTGATTCGACCAAATTTTTGTCTTGATATACGAGCAAATTTTTGAGATACGAGCATCCGAGCCGCCGCAGAAACAAAGATCCCCAACAACCACGTGTGCTCTGTTTCCCCCGCCTCAGCTTCCCGCGTCTCACTTGGTTAAAGCCGCCTTTCCACTGCACACGTCAAACGACGGCCGATAAAACGGAAGTCATTCATTTCCTATGGAGAGTCGCAAAGGCGCTGCGCGAGGTGACGACCATCTGCGGATCCGTATAAGCGTTGGATCCGTTAAAAAAATTTAACTTGTGCGACTACACCGCATCTGATACAGTATGCCGACCGGACAGGTTTTTATTAAAACGACCGGCAAATGTTAGTGAAAGAGTGACAAAAAAGGCAAAAACAAGTGAAGAGAAAAGCAAAAACAGAAATTGTAGCAATTAAGTTCAGTTAAGAGAATTTCAGTTCTGTCAGGAACACTTTATCAAAAGATAATTTTTTGCGGTATGGTTCTGTTCTGGACAAAAATCCACGCACCCGTCCGTGCGCATGCATGGTCAGAGCGCGAAGAGGAGCGACTAGAAAATAGAATAAACCCCCGTACAACAGAACCACTCATCATGCATAGTATTAGATATGCTCGCTTAAGCGTTTTTGGAAAGTAATAAATGAATGAATGGATAAATAAATAATTAGAGAGAGAGGGAGAGAGAGAGAGAAAAATATGTGGAGATTTATGACATAAACTGGTACAAAGAACACGGGTTCCGGCATGGTGGAGTTGGGGTTGGAGGAGGGAGTTTAGATTGCAGCAGCAGCGAAGCGCTAGAGCGGCTCTATGAATGGGAATTTACATGTCCGGGTAATATGGATGTCGTAACCGGATTGGTGCGCGTTGTGGAATTTTGCGAACTGGAACGGATTAATGGGATTTCAATTCATTTAAACGGGGAAAATTGTTTTGAGATACGAGCAAGGTCACTGAACAAATTAAACTCGTATCTCGAGGCATCACTGTACTCAAATATTACTATTAAGTATTGCTACACTACATGCCACAAACATTTTGATGCAGTTCTTTTTTATATTTAAGATTTTTCATCAAGTCCACTGATAATGAGTGTGTGTGTGTGTTCTAAGAGGCTCTGACAAACACAGTGACTGAATATATGCACTGCCACTTGTGCTCCTGTTCTGTATGCTCTCAGAGACAGAAGCAGGCTTGTTGCTCGCTGGCTTCAGAAACTGGGATTTTACACGACAGTTTACACAGAAAAACAAACAAATCATCCATTAAGCAGCAGTTCTTGGATATGTATTCATTATTGGCTGCACAGGTGGTCCTTCCCAGGATTTGCTGATACCTGCCAAAGAATGAAATTAGATAGATAGATAGATAGATAGATAGATAGATAGATAGATAGATAGATAGATAGATAGATAGATAGATAGATAGATAGAGAGAGAGAGAGAGAGAGAGAGAGAGAGAAAATAGAAATTTAGGAGTGGAGTAACTGCCATATCACATGTAACTGCCATACAACGTACACCTGGTTATCCTTATCCTCATCCAATACTATAAAGAAACAGAATGAAATTAAAGCAGCAAAAAGAGAGAAATGTAACAAAAGACAACAAAGACAGAGAGCAAGGAAAAAGGAAGCTGTGGAAAATAAACTAAAAGAAATGGGGAAATTGTTATATGACAAAGAAATTGAATATATCTGATTAAAACTGTGAAGAAAAAGACCTAGAAGGAACCTGAGTCAACCCAAAGAGGAACAGACACTGTACCTAGACAGTTGGATCAAGACCAATCATCTTGCTGAAAGAAGATTATAGAATTGTTATAAGTTTCATTTACTTATATATGAATTTATGTAACTATTGTGTGATTAAGAAATTATATAATTTTCATTAGGATGTTTAGATATTAAGATAGAGAGTAACAGTGAAAGCTCAAAAAAGAAATCACAAGTTGTGTCAGCAGCTTTGTGTCAGCCAAATAAGAACACACAGTCAGCCATGCAGCTTAGGAGACTTCTCAGGATGTTTTGCAAAAGCATGAGATCATGAGACACCTGATAGGATGCGGACAGAAGCAGAATGACACACCTGAAGCACACCTGAACCATCTGGCTCTGCCTCACTGTCTGCCTTGTCTTTTTTTTTTTTTTTTTGGAAGAATGACATGATGTCCTTCTTCCAAAAAAAAAAAAAATTTTTTTTGGAAGAATGACATGATGTCCTTCTAATCTAGCCATGGGGGTCACAGTCCAGTGACTTCTGTGCCGGTCCCAAGCCCGGATAAATAGAGAGGGTTGCGTCAGGAAGGGCATCCGGCATAAAACATTGCCAAATCTAACCATGCGAATTGTCAGTAAGAATTTCATACCGGATCGGTCGAGGCCCGGGTTAACAACGACCGCCATCGGCGCCGTTGACCTACAGGGCGCCGGTGGAAATTGGGCTACTGTTGGTCGAAGAAGTAGAGGAGGGAGGAGA
The DNA here is from genome assembly GCF_030014155.1 of Tachysurus vachellii. NCBI lineage: Eukaryota > Metazoa > Chordata > Actinopteri > Siluriformes > Bagridae > Tachysurus > Tachysurus vachellii. The sequence continues at coordinate 1,171,681 of NC_083483.1, read as the reverse complement.
GTGCACAGACAGAGAGAGAAGAGGAAAGGTAAGAGTGTAGGACTGAGAATAGGAACTCTGAATGTTGGTACTATGACAGGGAAAGGTAGAGAGCTGGCTGATATGATGGAGAGAAGGAAGGTGGATATACTGTGTGTACAGGAGACCAAGTGGAAGGGTAGCAAGGCTCGTAGTATAGGAGCAGGATTCAAGCTGTTTTATTATGGTGTGGATAGTAAGAGAAATGGGGTATGTGTGGTCCTGAAGGAGGAGTTTGTGAGGAATGTTCTGGAGGTGAAGATAGTGTCAGGCAGGGTGATGAGTCTGAAGTTAGAGATTGCACTGTGTGTTTGTAGACTTAGAGAAAGCGTATGACAGGGTGCCAAGAGAAGAGCTGTGGTACTGTATGAGGAAGTCAGGAGTAGCAGAGAAGTATGTCAGAGTGGTACAGGACATGTATGAGAGGAGCAGGACAGTGGTGAGGTGTGCTGTAGGTCAGACAGAGGAGTTCACAGTGGAGGTGGGACTGCATCAGGGATCGGCTCTGAGCCCCTTCCTGTTTGCTATAGTGATGGACCAGTTGTCAGAGGAGGTCAGACAGGAGTCTCCTTGGACGATGATGTTTGCAGATGACATTGTGATCTGTAGTGAGAGCAGGGAGCAGGTGGAGGAAAACCTGGAGAGGTGGAGGTTTGTGCTGGAGAGAAGAGGGATGAAAGTCAGTCGTAGTAAGACTGAGTACATGTGTGTGAATGAAAGGGAGGGAAGTGGAACAGTAAGGTTACAGGGTGAAGAGGTGAAGAAGGTACAGGAGTTTAAGTACTTGGGGTCAACAGTCCAGAGTAATGGAGAGAGTGCGAAAGAAGTAAAGAAGCGAGTGCAGGCAGGTTGGAGTGGGTGGAGAAAGGTGTCAGGAGTTCTGTGTGATAGGAACATATCAGCAAGAATCAAGGGAAAGGTGTACAGGACAGTGGTGAGACCGGCCATGCTGTATGGTTTAGAGACAGTGTCACTGAAGAAGAGACAGGAGTCAGAGCTTGAGGTAGCCGAACTGAAGATGTTGAGGTTCTCTTTGGGAGTGACAAGATTGGACAGGATTAGGAACGAGTACATCAGAGGGACAGCCCATGTTGGACGTTTGGGGGACAAAGTTAGGGAGGCAAGATTAAGATGGTTTGGACATGTTCAGAGGAGGGAGAGTGAGTACATTGGTAGGAGAATGTTGGACATGGCGCTGCCAGGCAGGAGGCAAAGAGGAAGGCCAAAGAGGAGGTATATGGATGTAATTAATGAGGATTTGAAGCTAGTGGGTGCAAGTGTTGAGGATGCAGAAGATAGGGATAGGTGGAGAGAGATGATTCACTGTGGCGACCCCTGAAGGGAAAAGCCGAAAGAAGAAGAAGAAGAGTGTTATTTATGTCTGTATTGTATTGTATAGTATAGTGTTATTTATGTGTGTATTGTATAGTATAGTGTTATTTATGTGTGTATTGAATAGTATAGTGTTATTTATGTCTGTATTGTATAGTATAGTGTTATTTATGTGTGTATTGTATTGTATAGTGTTATTTGTGTATTGTATAGTATAGTGTTATTTATGTGTGTATTGTATAGTATAGTGTTATTTATGTCTGTATTGTATAGTATAGTGTTATTTATGTCTGTATTGTATTGTATAGTGTTATTTATGTCTGTATTGTATAGTATAGTGTTATTCATGTCTGTATTGTATTGTATAGTGTTATTTATGTCTGTATTGTATAGTATAGTGTTATTTATGTGTGTATTGTATAGTATAGTGTTATTCATGTCTGTATTGTATTGTATAGTGTTATTTATGTCTGTACCTTTGAGAGTCACAAACTGCTGGAACCAAATTCCTTGTGTGTGTTAACACACTTTGCCAATAAATCTAATTCTGATTCTGAGAAGGTAAGACCTGGGCTGAAAAGTGAAAAAAGCACAGAGCCCTACTGAGCTTATAGTTGGTAAGTGCTGTTTTCTTTTTGCTCTATCAAGGAGAAAAATAACTACACATCATGAATTCATGCAATCTGATACTGAAATACTTTTCATATAATGAAACATGTTTTATTTGATATTAAGAAAAATAGACACATTTTTTTTCAGATGTGATCAGCTTTTTTCAGATCAGCTTCAGAGGAGGAAATCACAAAAATGGGTGGAAAGAAATCAAAACCAGAATCTCGAGAAGGTTAGATCACTTTGTTGAAACAAAAATAGAAGAAAGAAATCAATTAAAAAAAAAAGTTTCTGTTTTTACTCAAAGTTCTCTATTATCTTTTTGTGTACAGACTTCGAGCAACTTTTGAGAATCCCTGACTGGAAGTGAGTGATCAATTTAGTAATGTTTTGTTTTACAGAATTCAGGCTTTATATTCCATGTATCTACAAAAAAATAATATAATATTACAAATTTCCATAATTCTTGAAAATATATAAAACTTAAATAAAGAGTTTGATTATATACATCATCCTTGTTGTTGTGAAACTAAATTAGTTTGATCAGAAGTCACATCATTATTTCAGTAGCAGTGATCTGTGTGTAATTTAAATGTCAAGGAGAATTCAGCTAATGAAGCAACATTAAATCCGTTAGTAAAAAGAATGAGGCAGAACCAAATCTCTGCAGGTCACGGCAAACAATTTTCTTAGTGTCTATACAGTATAATGTTCAAATATTTAACTGATTTTTCTTTAAATCAATCAGATGTACCCCACAAATGATTTCAAAACTCTTAATGTGTTTATCCCAAACAGCCCAAGCAATCTGAAATCTGAGTTAAGTGAACAACTCAAATTTATGGAAAACCACCAAGACATCAGGCAGTTCAGAATACTGCTTCATGGACCAGTCGGAGCTGGGAAGTCCAGCTTTTTAAACTCAGTGAGGAGTGCATACAAGGGCATTATTGCATTCGGGGCAGCAGAGGGGACATCTGCTGGAGAGAGCTACACAAAAAGAGTAAGTTGTTTTTATTCTCATTACATTCATGGAACAATGAACAGAATAAGAAAATTATTCAGTCGTTCAAATCTTAAATACTGGAGTCATGTTTTAAATATTATAGCTCTAAGTGCATTTTAAAGGGAGTCTGAAAGGTCAAGAAGTTATTTATTCATTCATTCATTCATAATGTATATTTAATAACAAATGCTCTACTGTACATAATTCACCCTTTCACTCTGATCACATTCTTAACCACACTGTTATGCTGTGGTTATCATGGACCGCTGAACAGTTCCCTGTATAAACACCAGAGGGCGTTCGGGCAGGGCTTTGTTTATTGTCTGTGTTCCTATGTGCATCTCTTTAAGATTTGTGTCTACACATGTATTTGTCTCACCCTGTTCCACCTGTTTAATGATCTGAAAACCTGCACTAACACCTGGCCCTAATCAGAAAAGATTCTACGTCCTGGTCTGGATTGCTTTTGTCAGTCTTTTATTGAACTTTTCTTTTCTTTTCTTCCCACAGTACAAAACTTACAAAATCATTGACAAAGATTCTGTCACCTTGCCATTTGTCTTCAGTGATGTTATGGGTCTGGGAGATAATAAGGAAGACGGAATTCATCCTGATGACATCATTAATGTGCTGCATGGCCGTGTCAAAGAAGGCTATAAAGTAAGAAAGACAATGAACATGTCTTAATTCAAGATCATCTGTTTTTTACTCATAATATATTCAGTAAATTATCTACAACTACAGATGCCACATGATCAGATGATGCAGTAATTTAAAGTATTTTATATCCTTTTACTGTTCTTTTCTTTGTCCTCAGTTTAATCCTGTTTCTCCACTGACTGATGCTGATCCAAACTACATACATGAACCCAGTCTGAAAAACAAAGTTCACTGTTTGGTGAGTGTAGTGCCTGCAAACAGCATCTCCTTAATGAAGACGGAGATGATTCAGAAGATGCAAACTGTCAGAAATGCTGCCCTCGACTTGGGTGAGTTACTAAATGATGTGTTATAATATATGTAATAATCTTACATTTGTTATATTATTATATTTCTTGTTTTTTATGGATTGATTTGTATTTAATAGTTAGTGTGTATTTTTTGTAGAAGATATTTGTTTGTTTGTTTGTTTATTCATTTTTTTTCATGAAATATAAAAGCCTTAAGGTTTATATAAAAAGGACTGTAGTTGCTGCAGTTTTTTTTACTTTTCAGAAAACTAGGGGCCAACTGAAAAAAGAACATTTTTAAAACCTCCATAAATGCTTTCATTAAGAATATATTTAATTTCCCATTCCATATTTTCTTAATGAAAGCATTTATGAAGGATTTAAAAATGTTATTTTCTCGGTTGGCACCTAGTTTTCTGAAAAGTAAAAAAAAAACTGCAGCAATTAAATGCAGCAATTATATTATCTTCAATTAATTATTACACCACGTGCCTTATGACCCTGTTTTCACATTATTCCTTCTCCTGTCTGATGAGTTACTATAATAGACAGTCCACCTTCTGACTTCTTATACATATATATATATATATATATATATATATATATATATATATATATATATATATTGCCTTGGTAATAATATAATAAAAATTAATAATAAAAATAATAATTATATATCTATATATATATATATCTATATATATATATATATATCTATATATTTATATATATATATATATATATATATATATATATGTAATAATATTATATAATATTATTATTTAATAATAATAATAATATTATAATGTATTCTCTTAAGGTTCAAGGATTTTTTCACAACATGACTTATTAAGAATATATTTAATTTCCCACTCAGTATTACTCTCTTGCTCTCTTTTGATGCCACCACCTTTAGGAGGTATTTTGGGATTTCAGCTAATTTGTCTGTCTGTAGTTTTCTGGCATGAATGTGTTGTTGAATGTTAGAGATTTTCACAGATACATTTAAATAACCAAAAATAAAGTGTTGTGAGCCAAGCTGAGCAGCACACAGTGCTACGTCGCTCGAATTCCGCTTCTGTTCCATATTTTTTTCCTTTTACACATTGTGTTTAGGTTCATATTTTTGATCACGGATCATAATAGTGTCTCTGTATCCTCTGTGCACTCTGACAGCTTTCTTTAACTTATCTGTAAACTTCAGGTATCCCTCATGTGGTTCTGATGACAAAAATTGATGATGGTGTCTGCCCTCTGGTTAGAAAGGATCTAGCTGAGGTTTACAAAAGCAGGAAAATCAAAAAAAAGGTTTTTTCTTCTTACACATATTATCCTACTTGTGTTTAATTTTTCTAATAAAAATATTGAATATCTAATGTTTTCTGCTGTTTTTGTGCAAATAGAATTTTTTGTTAGCATTTTTCTGACTGTTTGTATTTTCTATATGTCTAGATGCAGAGATGCAGCCACACAATTGGTCCATCACTGGAATGCATCTTCCCAGTGAGCAACTATTATGCGGAGACTGAAACAGATGACAAAAAAGATGTGCTTATTCTGTCTGCCTTAAAGGCAATTGCAGGATTTGTTAAGACTTACTTTGAAAGGGGATGCCATCTTTAGTATTTGCTAAAAAGTTTGGAAGACAGAATTGGGATTTAGGTTTTTATTATCATCAAATGTTTATGTTGATCATATATTAATCTTGATTAACTTCAAATATAACTACAAACACAAATTCATAAAATTTGACTTTGATTAACAATTTTATCTACTTTTTTCACCACACTAGTAATCACACTAGCCTCTCTTATGCTACAGCTCAGTGTTATTTTTAATGTTATTCATACATTCAGTGTTTGAGAAAAATGATATCTTCTATTACATCCTGCCTGATAACCACTTTTTGTGCACATTAAAAATAAATAAATAAATAAATAATAATGACTTCATCAGTGATGTCCTATTTGACTTTGATTAACAATTTTATCTACTTTTTTCACTATAATATTTTGTTTATTTTTCTGAGAACTATAATTGTTGCATGTATAAACATTAATGGGGTTTAAAGCTGTGGGTTGTTTTCTTGTGCATTATTATACCATCACCAAAATATAAACAATTGTGCCATAAATGTGTCATTAGTGTAAACAAACAAAATAGTAGAAATGTTGACCTGTGACGTGAAGACCTGCCAACTCCTGTTTGGTACCTGATGTCTCCAGCTCCTTTAGCAGTTCATTTCTACTTGTCTTGAGGTCTTACACAGACAAAGGTATCACATCAATTAAGTCAATCTGACTGTTTATATGATATGTTTGTATATATGATATGTATATATGTTTTACTGATATGATTATACAAACTGACAGTTTATATAAATATGTATACTGCATGTAAATATGTGCAGTGGAAATATATTTAGGAAGTTTAAAAGCAATATATAGTGAGTAATATCTAGTAATATATAGTTTCTGAGACTGTAACTGAAAAGCCTAAAAATACAGGGATGTCTTGTTTAACTCTGATTTTATTTTGTGAATAAAACAGAATGTATTCTTTTGTTATTGGTTCTTTAATTAATAATTAGTCACCATCTCATTATTTTTTCATTTTAATTATTTTTCATAAGGATTTCTCAGCCAGATTCAATTGATTCGGGGTCTAAATAAAAAAAAAAATACATTTACATTTGGCAAACATCCTTATCAAGAGCAGCGTGCAAAAGTGCTTTTAAATCTCTATTGATAAATACATTAACACTGGTTCACTAGGATACAGACTTAGAATACTATCAACCTAATGTCAGGGACAGAAGACGACGGAGGCAGATGTGATGTAAAATAACAGAGTTTATTGAGAGTTTGATGTAAATGGAATGAGTAGTTTAAGATAAGTCCAGGTGAGGTTACAACACACACACACACACACACACACACGCCGGGTCACAGGTTGCAAACCAAAGATTCCTAGATCCTATGGTGGACGATGAACTCAGGAAACTTCTGGTAGAAGACGATAGAGTCAGGTTAGTAGATCCAGCATACCATAGCAGCTAGCATTTATTAGACCGGACAGTGTGTCTGTGTGAGAGAGCATCTTTTATGTGGTGAGGTGATGAGGGGTGCCAGGTGACGGTGATCAGAATTCGGGTGATGAGGATCTGGTGTACTGTGTGAGGGGAGAACCTGGCAAATCCGAGACACCTAAATCTCTGTTCAGGTTTTTTCTTTAAATATACACCTACAGGGAAACAGGGAAACAATGCTAGATGAAGTGTTTCAGGAAAAGGTAGGTCTTCACCCATCGTTTGAAGATACCAGTGACTCAGCAGTTCGGACATCTAGGGGAAGTTCATTCCACCACCAGTTCATTTGATATATTTCTGTGCTGTGTCGGAGATGTTATCTCTAATATGATTAGGCTTTTTGCAGGGGAGGCGTAGGCGGATGATTTTTGTAGACAGCCAGACTTTGTCCCCGACCTTGATGTTGAGTGTCGAGGCACGACGAACATCCGCCTGCTGTTGCTGGTGCCTGACAGCCCCCAGCAGGTGATGGTGAGCAGAGTCCCATAACCCTCTCGCCCTCTTGGAACCAGTGCTGAACAGAAGGGACTTCTGATGGCTCTTCCGTCCAGGGAAACATGGGAGGTTGTTAGCCGAGCACACACTGGAAAGGTGTTAAGCTGGTTGTTTGCTGGCGTAGCGAGTTCTGTGCGTACTCAGCCCACAGGAGGAACTGGCTCCAAGAGTTCTGGTGGTTATTGCAGAAGGTTCGGAGGAAACGGCCAAATTCTTGGACCTTGCGTTCGGTTTGGCTGTTGGACTGAAGGTGGCATCCAGAGGAGAGACTTATGGTCACATCTAGGAGTTTAAAAAAGGATTTCCATACCCTGGAAATGAACTGAGGACCTCTGTCAGACACAATATCAGAAATATCGAAACACATGCTGAAATAACAGTTCTGCACTTTCCATGGCCGTGGGCAGAGCCTTGCGAGGCTGGCAGGTCCGTAGCAAAATCTACTCGTAGATGGGACCAGGGACAACGAGGGATATGTAGAGGATGAAGTTTTCCACCGGGGATGGTGTTTTTGCCATCGCACAATCCTTGCACCCACTCACGAACCTTCTGATGTCCTGAGCCATGTTGGGCCACCAGAAGCGATGTTTCAGTCAGGACCACTTTGTCAAATGAGCATTTATTAGGTGATAGCATACAGTTAGTGTTGGAGGTATGGTTCTGTTCTGGGCAAAAATCCAAAGATACAAAAAAAATAATCAAAAATACAAATCAAAGAGAGGGATAACCCGAATGGTAAAAAAAAGAGCCCAGAAAGACTTCTAAAGAGATCCAAGATGAACTTCATGCTCAAGGAACATCAGTGTCAGATCGCACCATCCGTCGTTGTTTGAGCGCCAAAGTGGACTACATGGGAGATGACCAAGGAGGACACAAATCATAAAAAAGGTAGACTGGAATATGCCAAACTACATGTTGACAAGCCACAAAGCTTCTGGGAGAATGTCCTATGGACAGATGAGACAAAAATGGAACTTTTTGCCAAGGCACATCAGCTCTATGTTCACAGACGGAAAAATGAAGCATATCAAGAAAAGAACACTGTCCCTACTGTGAAACATGGAGGAGGCTCTGTTATGTTCTGGGGCTGCTTAAGGGTGTCTTAAATCTGTGCAGGGTACAATGAAATCTGAAGACTATCAAGGGATTCTAGAGAGAAATGTGCTGGCCAGTGTCAGAAAGCTTGGTCTCAGTCGCAGGTCATGGGTCTTGCAACAGCACAATGACCCAAAGCACAGCTAAAAACACCCAAGAATGGCTAAGAGGAAAACATTGGACTATTCTAAAGTGGCCTTCTATGAGCCCTGACCTCAATCCTATTGAGCATCTTTTGAAGGAAAAGATGCCGTCTGGAAAAGACACCCTTCAAACCGGAAACAACTGGAGCAGTTTGCTCATGAGGAGTGGGCCAAAATAGCTGCTGAGAGGTGCAGAAGTCTCATTGACAGTTACAGGAAACGTCTGATTGCGGAAACAGAAGTACCTGGAGGAAATCCCAAAAGCATGGGGCAATCAAGCAAACTCCACACACACATACACACAGCGGAAATGGGAATCAAACCCCTAACCCAAAAGGTGTGAGACAAACATGCTAAGCATAAAACCACTGTGCTCCCGTTGGAACCAGCCCATCCCAGCAAATTCTGTCCCTAAATCATAACAGATCAATTGGTAATAATAACAGATTATAACAGATCACTCATCATTGGGCAATTATACAATTCAGTGTAACATTTAATATCGTATATATTTTGTCATATATATTTATTCGATAGTAGTAATAAGTTGAAAAATGAAAAGGAATGCAAGAAAAGCCTTTTGTGCACCGCTTAATAGCATGATCTTTTTTAAATGGTTCATACTTTATACTTTTGAGACAAGGTCTATCCTTAATCTGTTTTTAGGTCCAGTGTTTGATTTGCTCCCAGCAGCTGGTCTATAATAATAATAATAATAATACATCATCCATGTTGAGGCATTTTTGTGCAAAGCATGACAGAGATGTAGAGATGTAAAGATGTAGCCAACAGCCAAGGTTAAAGCCTACTTTTAATTTTATTCACTTGTTTCAGTTTTAATTATTAAAATAATTAAGTGGTTTAAAAGGGCTGCTGTTATTTTATTATTATCAAAATAGGAACAAAGTCTCTCGCTCTCTCTCTCTCTCTCTTAATTTCAATTTAAGTGTGCTTTATTGGCATGACAAAAAAGAAAAGATGGACCAATCTGTTTTTTTACAGAAAAACTGTACATTTGTATTACCAAAGCATTTGCAGCTGTGCTGCATACAAATAGTACAAAAAGTTACATTTAAACAAAGTACATTGTGCATAATCAAAAGTAAAATAGTAAATTATAGAAATACAATAAGAACGTACATTATTGTATTTAATATATTCATTCATTCATTTATTTTTGCTTCTAAAATTAATGTCTAAACCGCTGGACACAAAAGTGAAAATGTCCACTGGTGTACTCACTTCTGTCATATACACACACACACACACACACATTATATATATATATATATATATATATATTAGGGATGAGCGAGTACAGCATTATCTGTATCTGTATCCGTATCTGTTAACCATATGAATTATCTGTATCCGTATCCGTACTCGGAGTGGGTGGGGCCTAGGGTTAGGCGGGGCTTGTCTCGAAATGGGCGTGGCTTTAACCGGTAATAATTAATTTGTAATATTTATAACACTAGCTTACTACCTTTATGTTTTTATGAAATACAGCAAAAACGTGTCAGACACAGGGTCTGGTTACTGGTTAGAGACAGCTGAAGGTTTAAAAAAAATCTCCGACAGGCAGAGACGCAATGCGAGTCGCATTCTACCAAGCAAGCACCACGTCTGAACGTCTTTACCAGAACTCTACTGGTTAGTAAGTACGTATTATTAACGTTACAACCCGAAGTAAAAAGCTGAAGAAACCCTAAATGTTAACGGAAAAGACCCGCGAACGTGACTGAGGTGTGACTGAGTGTCTGTGTGTGACTGTGAGTGAGCAGAGCGAGACACAGCAACACAATACATCTGTATGTGTGTAGGGGAGGGGCGCTGTGACTAGCCTATCACTGTAGGGGAGGGGCGCTGTGACTAGCCTATCACTGTAGGGGAGGGGCGCTGTGACTAGCCTATCACTGTAGGGGAGGGGCGCTGTGACTAGCCTATCACTGTAGGGGAGGGGCGCTGTGACTAGCCTATGACTGTAGGGGAGGGGCGCTGTGACTAGCCTATGACTGTAGGGGAGGGGCGCTGTGACTAGCCTATCACAAAACGCTGACACAATCAGCTACCCAATGATGATTTTCATTCAATCCGAGCACAGATATTGACTCGTATTACTCGTATAATACTCGTACTCGGCAGAAGTGCTTTATCCGTACTGGATACTCGTTTCAGCCGAGTATCCGGATCATCTCTAATTATATATATATATATATATATATATATATATATATATATATATATATATATATATATATGGGCCAAGCTGGGGCCAGTTGTACTGTTAGAGGGGCCAGTTACATTGAGACCTTATTGTTGTCATATCATTTTCTGCACTGCAGGCATTAACAGGCAAAATACCATGTTTATAATCATTCAACAACATTTTATTTTTTACATTTGCATTACATTTTCAGTATCAGTCACAGTAATTGTTATGTAATTGTAATCTAAATTTAGCCATGGTATCCAGCATATAGCATAAAACTTTAAAGTTAAAACGTGTGTGTGTGTGTGTGTGTGTTTGTGCCCACCTGCACACAACATTTCTGCCTGTGAAAGATGGGCCTTCTGTTGTTTGCCTGCCACAGTAATGTACTTAACCGTTTTCTTACAAATTAAGCACAAGGCAGGAAGCACAGGACCTGCACTAGCTATTGGCACCTGTCATGGACCTAAGTTTCTTTTTAGGACATTCAGTTGTTGAGGTACTACTACTCGATGACACAGACTGGTCTGGGAAGCTGGGGCCAGTTGTACTGTTAGAGGGGAAAGTTACATTAAGCCCTTATTGTTGTATCACTGCAAGCATTAAAATACCATGTTTCTAATCATTCAACAACATTTTATTTTTTACATTTGCATTACATTTTCAGTATCAGTCACAGTAACTATTTGCATTTTAATTATATTTTTACATTTGCATAACATATACAGTATCAGTCACAGTAACTGTATCCTACGGTTTTTGTGTTTTTTTTTGCAAAAAGATTAGCAAATTCATCTAAATTTAAGGCCTTTGCCCTCCTTGACTCAATACTCAGCACACCTAAATTGCTTAATCTGCCATCTGACATTGTGGACCTGAGATTTCACCAGCTTTAGTGCAGAAAAACTCTGTTCACAAGAAGCAGTACTAACAGGGATTGAAACAGCTATCTTGCATAGTTTAAAAATCTCAAAGAAAACTTAGAAGCCTGCTCATCTTCTGACCAAGCTAATCTGTACCTACTGTAACAAGGTCCCACGGGGACGATCTGCTGGAAGCTGTTTTAGGAAAACAACTGCAATCTCTAGTCACAATAACTACCAGCCATGAGAAATATAGAAGGATAGAAGGACAGGCTTTTATGAACATCTCTAAAGTGAAAATTTCCACTATTCCCCCCTTTTGTCCCTGGGACAATACACAAAATTTTTACTAATCATTAATCTGTAACAAAAACTAAACTCTAAATGATAGATACCAGTATTGTTAAACAACTACTTAATACACAACATTGTTAATCAATTAATCAGCTAGAGTACAATCATGTAAGCCTTAAGCTAAGCTCAATCATGTACAATCTCACATCAGCGTATCATTTCCCCTGTAGGGTTCTCATGAATGCTTCATAAAATACACGATCTTCAGTGGATAATATGCTGTTTTTGTGGGGACAGGACCCGTATATCAAAAATATGCAAAGGCAAAGCATTAAGCATTGATCTTGTTGTAACTTCACTACAAGTCACAGTCTCTACTGTCCGCATTCACATTTTGTCTGTTTCTGAGCAAAATTCAGAGAAATAGTCATTGTCGAATGGAGAAGTCCGTCTCGTTTTATTTGGTTTGTCACTTTGTGCATATCATGCAGTGCATCAGAGATAGACCCATGGTCATCATCATTCAAGGGAATGAAGGTACAACACTGATCTCCGATCATGGCACTTACACCTCCCTCTTTAGCTAATAGAATATCTAAGGCCATTCTATTTTGAGTTCTTGTGGTGTACCTTTGGTTGCCCGATTAGTGGAGTTAACATTCGTGGCAAGCCGATAATGTGTGACCTAGTTGATTCCGTACCCAAGTCATCCCATACTGTGGGAAGAAGGAATCAAAGAATTTACTCGGTTTACCTTTTAGTATATGTTCTGGCGGAGGAAAGTCATTATCAGACACGTCTCTGCGTCTTTGAGTCTCTGAGTTTTTTCTGCATTCCCCCCTATTAACAGGCAGATCATAAGGATGCCAATGATCCCTAGGACTCTAGGGTAATAGTCAAAAAAGCTCATCTTAACAGAAGCTTTTACTCGTCTATGTTGATCGTCTCTAGGAGTCAGATCTTGTGTGTGTGTATGAGAATCTGGGTGTAATACTGTACAGCCTTCTGCTGTTGTCAACTATCGTAAATGTCACATTTACCTCTTTCACGTAGTTTATTAATCTCATTAACATGTGTGCGCATGTGTCGATGTTACTCCTTCAGATGACGCTGCTTCTTCTCAGTGTTGGCAAGCAGGTCCCATACCGGTGTTTCTTCTGTTTTCTTCTGACTCTGACACTTTACGCATCGTAGAGAGTCAGTTGGAGCTCACGGGAGAGGTTACTAGCACGTCACCGTGTGCCCTGATGCCCCTTCTCCTTCCTCTTAGCAGTTGTCGATTGATGGTTTTTCCTTTGGCTCGGGAACCCGTTTACAATGGCTAACGTCAATCCACGTCGCTCTCTCTGCGACGTTCACCACCGTTTGCATGGTCAGAAGTACCTGAAATGGTCCAAGCCACTTCCTGCTTCTCCAGCTTTTCCTCCCAAAATCCTTCACCACCACCCAGTCACCTTAGGCAGTGTTTCCTTCACCTGCTTATGAATTTGTGAACGAATAGAGGACAAGGTTGCATAACAACACAGCATCGCTCACAAAATATTTGGTTTACCGATATCTAGAGATACTGCTGTACCTCCCTCCTTTTGATGCATGGTCTTACTCATGCGTCAACTTATTATAGTAAGGAAACAATTTATTTGGCAAGCATGGTTTGTCATTGGGTCTGTACCAAACATCATTTCTTACCACACATCCTGCTTTTCTCCTTGCTGCATTTTCTTCTGCTGTGCAACATGCCTGAAGATCCTCAAGGTCAACTGTGGGAGTTCATATTTTCAAAATACACAAAGCTTCTTTATACATAAAGGAATTTTTTTGCTGCTGCATCCGCTTTGGCATTACCCTGTGAAATAGAATCTTTGTATGTGCTTCAAATTGACATATAGCAAAGGATTTTGTTCATAGAACTGCATTCACGAGATCAGAAATCCGGCCATTGTACCTGATTTATTTACCTAATAAGTAAGGATACCTTTAGGTTTCCACAACATGCCAAAATCATATCTGTTATCTGTATAAATGGAAACATTTTTGCCTTGTGCTAATTTACATGTTTCTGTTAGAGACATTAACTCTGCTGCTTGTTCAGAGAGGTTTCCTGATAATGATTAAGCTTTCACTGTTACATATTCTACGACTGCTGCATATCTTAAACAGCTACGGCCTGTTTTCTAGTTTCTGAAGGCTGATCCATTTACAAACAGTTCAAGGTCTGGATGGTGTCTCCTGCAAATTAGACATGCAAATTTAATTTACAACGGTTACACGGTTGTGATGTTCTCCAACTTCTGTGAAAGAGGAGTTGCAGAGTTTAGTACAGTGCAGTGTTTTACTTTAACATTTGGCAGTTCAAGTAAAATAGTGTGAAATCTCAGCCTTTGTGCTGTAGACATATAGGGTAATTTCACTGTATTCTACAATGTCATTGATGTACATTGAAGCATTAATTGCTTTTTCAGCTGTTCCTACAGACCCTAAATACTAAGGCAGTCCCACTGCCACTGGATCCAGTTTAGTTAAAAAATTGTCTACTGGTCTTAATTTTTCCTTCATGATTTTGCCATAATACTGATGTCATACACCCCTTTTTTTCACACATATAGATCTACTACCTGCATGAACAATTTAGTTTGACCTGGTTTTTCTAATCTGGGTGTGGATTGTAAGGCTAGTTTCAACTCTTACAAAGGCCTTTTCTTTTTCAATTTCTTTTTCAATTTTCAATTTCTTTTTCAATCAGTTTATTTGTATAGCGCTTTTTACAATGGACATTGTCTCAAAGCAGCTTTACAGAACATAAACCTAGAGCAGAAGGTAAACATAAGGAGTAATATAGAGAATTAATATAATAAAAATTCAAAATGTATATAGTTCACAGTGTGTATGTACGCATGTATGTATGTATATGTATTTATCCCCAATGAGCAAGTCTGAGGAGGCTCAGGCAGCAGTGGCAAGGAAAAACTCCCTTAAATTGGTAAAGGAAGAAACCTTGAGAGGAACCAGACTCAAAGGGGAACCTCATCCTCATATGGGTGTCATTTCAGATGTCCTACTAAGTGCACTGTGGGCCTGTAGACCCTTCCCATGAGCCATTGCACTTAAGGGAGCCTCGAGGATTGCATAATTATGTATAAAGGTTCTGCAATAAGAACGCTTGCCTAAAATGACATTAGTTGTTTCTTTATTTTAGGCTTTGGATTGTTTTGTATATCTGCAACTCTTGTTTTCTTCTATACTTTTACCTTGTTCTGATATCAGCTGTCGCAGGAATTCAAGCTTCATTATAAATGGTTGTAGATTCACAATGTGATTTTTCATTAATATATAACAGAAACCAAAATTAAGGTTACCGCAATTTACAAGGCCTGTAATCAAATCTGGGGTTTACTTGCACTGGTGCACAATTCTTATTTAGACCCACATCATGTTTTCTCAGAGTTCCTTAAGAACTACGTTTTAATGAGGATCATCTACAGAAATATGTGGTAACTGCCACATTGCTTTCAGATTTATTTGTGTCTGCCTGTGGCATTATCTCAACTATTCTGTCAGCAAAAGCTATCCAATTCAAAGGCATGCAATAGGCTTTAGTTTTCTCACTGTACAACACTGTGGGATCTGAACTGGGTTTCCAATCACCAGTTTTCAGACATTTTAGTGTCCACTTTCCTAAATCTTAGAGACTCAGAAATTTTCCATAGTGAATGGACGTGTCTTCCCTGGCCTTACATGTATTTTACAAAGACTCACTTCTACAGAACATCTGTAATTATCCCAATACATATTCTTCAACAATAACACATCTGCTATGTTTGTGGTTCTCAAACCTTCTTGTTCATAATGTGCATCTATTCCCTTATGTGTGTGTGAGCTGTGCAGTGCAGATAATGTGTGTCCATGTATTGTGTGCGTGTAGGGTTAGTAACATCACGGGCCTTATCTATGAGACCTTGATTCACTGAATTCACAGCAGAGGTGCTGAGTTCCCACTCATACACATACAACAGAGGTCTGGGGTCCCACTTAACACCTTGAAATTCACCTGTTTGACTTGTACACACTTTCAATTCATTTGGAGGCTAATTAGGTTTATTCCCCATTTGCAAACCAAATCCCTGCCCATCAAATTAATCAGGCAGCATTCAGATAGCAGAAAAGAAAATGTGAATGACTGTTGGTTATCCCCAACACACCTTAAGGGTGCTGTAAATTTTTCTTTCACAATAATCCCAGACGCTCCAACTGAATTCAGGGATCTACCACTCATTTTTGGCAACTCACTCAACTCATGTAATTTGATCACAGAGTTTCCTGCACCAGAATGCCAGTGCACTACATTCAATGTGTGCACTGGCATGTGCTTGTAGGCATCTAAATTGTACTTTGCATATGTGCCTTGTGGAGTATATTTCTTTTCAAGAAAATCAATAGCATTCAAAACATTAGCATTTAAGTCAGAATCAGAAGTTAGCTGAAGCATTTCCTCATTGCATAGCATCAAAGATTTTGACTCACCCATCCCTTCAGGACTGACCTCCTCAACCTGAGATGTCGATGGTCATGCACTTTCATTGTCGTGTTTCTTAGGGAATTCCCTTGCCCAGTGATCTTGTCCTCCGCAAATAAAACATCCACTCTCTCCCGCTCTTCCTCTTTGTGTTTGAGACCTCACCACGGCTTGCATCATTGTCAGCTGAACTGCGTGTGTTCACGCTTCTCTCTTTTTTTTTTCCTGCTCCTTCTTACTTTGCGTGAGCAGCTTTTCCGCATGCAGAGCATGTTGTATGATGAGGCTCAGCTTTCCAGTGTCTCACGTGATGCATAGGTTTTTCACCTTGTCAGATATTCCTGTGATCAGTCCATTCATGAAACTGTTTCTCAAGTGTGCTCACTGCCCCCTCACTCATATCAGTTGGGGGAATGAGGCCTGCTGGAATCTGTTTTAGGAAAACAACTGCAATCTCTAGTCACAATAACTACCAGCCATGAGAAATATAGAAGCATAGGACAGGTTTTATGAACATCTCTAAAGTGGAAATTTCCACTACAGTATCCCATCGTGTGTGTGTAAAATCCTTCGTTTCTTCTTTCTTTATGAACGCGAGATGCATATAGCATTGTTTATAATCCTTTTTACGGAGTTTAGAATGAGGTCTGACTGTAATTTCCTCTTCTTCGCTACTCGATGTTGACATCAAGGGCGCAGACATCTTGGATTCGTAGGTCCAAAATGCGGCCACCTTATTGGTTGTGCTTCCTACACGTGACGCGAAGCCGAATCACTCATGATCAAAATATGATTACGCGATGAAGGAACTATTGGCGACTTTAAACACTAATAAAAAATAAACTGCAGGATTATACATGGAGAACTTTTATTTTCTCACTAAAAACCAATAGCTCTTTTTATTTTAATGGAAAGAATTTAGTGCCCCATATATGGGAACGGGATGAAACGAAAAACGGCTTCAGTTAACCGTTAAACAATATTGAGCGTCTTATTTTAAAAAATAAGATCAGCTTCAGAGGAGGAAATCTGCCAAAAATGTTTAGAACGAAATCAAAACCAGAATCTCGAGAAGGTTAGATCACTTTGTTGAAACAAAAATAGAAGAAAGAAATCAATTAAAAAAAGTTTCTGTTTTTACTCAAAGTTCTCTATTATCTTTTTGTGTACAGACTTCGAGCAACTTTGGAGAAACCCTGACTGGAAGTGAGTGATCAATTTAGTAATGTTTTGTTTTACAGAATTCAGGCTTTATATTCCATGTATCTAGAAAAAAATAAAATAACATTACAAATTTCCACAATTCTCGAAAATATATAAAACTTAAATAAAGAGTTTGATTATATACATCATCCTTGTTGTTGTGAAACTAAATTAGTTTGGTCAGAAGTCACATCATTATTTCAGTAGCAGTGATCTGTGTGTAATTTAAATATCAAATGAGAAAGATAAACTCTTAATGTGTTTATCACAAACAGCCCAAACAATCTGAAATCTGAGTTCAGTGAACTTCTTCTTAAATTTATGGAAAACCACCAAGACATCAGGCAGTTCAGAATACTGCTTCATGGACCAGTCGGAGCTGGGAAGTCCTGCTTTGTAAACTCAGTGATGAGTGCATACAAGGGCAGTATTGCATTCGGGGCAGCGGAGGGGACATCTGCTGGAGAGAGCTACACAAAAAGAGTAAGTTGTTTTTATTCTCATTACATTCATGGAACAATGAACAGAATAAGAAAATTATTCAGTCGTTCAAATCTTAAATAGTGGAGTCATGTTTTAAATATTATAGCTCTAAGTGCATTTTAAAGGGAGTCTGAAAGGTCAAGAAGTTATTTATTTATTCATTCATTCATTTATTAATTCATAATGTATATTTAATAACAAATGCTCTACTGTACATAATTCACCCTTTCACTCTGATCACATTCTTAACCACACCGTCATGCTGTGGTTATCATGGACCGCTGAACAGTTCCCTGTATAAACACCAGAGGGCGTTCGGGCAGGGCTTTGTTTATTGTCTGTGTTCCTATGTGCATCTCTTTAAGATTTGTGTCTACACATGTATTTGTCTCACCCTGTTCCACCTGTTTAATGATCTGAAAACCTGCACTAACACTGGCCCTAATCAGATAAGATTCTACGTCCTGGTCTGGATTGCTTTTGTCAGTCTTTTATTGAACTTTTCTTTTCTTTTCTTCCCACAGTACAAAACTTACAAAATCATTGACAAAGATTCTGTCACCTTGCCGTTTGTCTTCAGTGATGTTATGGGTCTGGGAGATAATAAGGAAGACGGAATTCATCCTGATGACATCATTAATGTGCTGCATGGCCGTGTCAAAGAAGGCTATAAAGTAAGAAAGACAATGAACATGTCTTAATTCAAGATCATCTGTTTTTTACTCATAATATATTCAGTAAATTATCTACAACTACAGATGCCATATGATCAGATGATGCAGTAATTTAAAGTATTTTATATCCTTTTACTGTTCTTTTCTTTGTCCTCAGTTTAATCCTGCTTCTCCACTGACTGATGCTGATCCAAACTACATACATGAACCCAGTCTGAATGACAAAGTTCACTGTTTGGTGAGTGTAGTGCCTGCAAACAGCATCTCCTTAAAGAAGATGGAGATGATTCAGAAGATGCAAACTGTCAGAAATGCTGCCCTCGACTTGGGTGAGTTACTAAATGATGTGTTATAATATATGTAATAATCTTACATTTGTTATATTATTATATTTCTTGTTTTTTATGGATTGATTTGTATTTAATAGTTAGTGTGTATTTTTTGTAGAAGATATTTGTTTGTTTGTTTATTCATTTATTTCTTTTTTCATAAAATGTAAAAGCTTTAAGGTTTATATAAAAAGGACTGTAGTAGCTGCAGTTTTTTTTACTTTTCAGAAAACTAGGGGCCAGCCGAAAAAAGAACATTTTTAAAACCTCCATAAATGCTTTCATTAAGAATATATTTAATTTCCCATTCCATATTTTCTTAATGAAAGCATTTATGAAGGTTTTAAAAATGTTATTTTCTCGGTTGGCACCTAGTTTTCTGAAAAGTAAAAAAAAAAACTGCAGCAACTACAGTCCTTTTTATATAAACCTTAAAGCTTTTACATTTTATGAAAAAAGAAATAAATGAAAACCTTTATGAGGTATTTTGGGATTTCAGCTAATTTGTCAGTCTGAAGTTTCCTGGCATGAATGTGTTGTTGAATGTTAGCGCTTTTCACACATACATTTAAATAAATAAAAAATAAAGTGCTGGGAGCCGAGCTGAGCAGCACACATCATGTCGCTCGAATTCCGCTTCTGTTACATATTTTTATTGTTATTTTTACATTAACACGTTGGGTTTTGGGTTTCATTTTTTTTGTCCGCTCATTTTTTTCTTATCACCGATCATCATGGTTCAGGATTAATTTCACCTCTTTCCAGCTTAGTTCCTGATTTATTTTATTAAACCTCAAGTATGTTGTATTTCCTTGTGAAATTTACACTTTAGCGCCCCCTGCCGATGCTAAACCCTGTATGAGATGTGTTCAGTGAAGATATTTTTTTCCATGTACCTTTCCTTTACACAAAGCGATGCAAGCCGAGTTGCGCAGCAGCCCACAGCACAACACACACTTGTTAACCCACTTCTGTTCCATGTTTTCATGTTTCTACATGTGTTTTGTTTTTATTTATGTCTTGTCTCCGCCCACATCCTGCCACTCATCACTGATCTCCCTTGTGTGTCAGGATTAATCTCACCTCTTCTCTGACTAGTGTCTCTGTATCCTCTGTGCACTCTGACAGCTTTCTTTAACTTATCTGTAAACCCCAGGCATCCCTCATGTGGTTCTAATGACAAAAATTGATGATGGTGTCTGCCCTCTGGTTAGAAAGGATCTAGCTGAGGTTTACAAAAGCAGGAAAATCCAAAAAAAGGTTTTTTCTTCTTACACATATTATCCTACTTGTGTTTCATTGAATTGAATATCTAATGTTTTCTGCTGTTTTTGTGCAAATAGAATTTTTTGTTAGCATTTTTCTGACTGTTTGTATTTTCTATATGTCTAGATGCAGAGATGCAGCCAAACAATTGGTCCATCACTGAAATTCATCTTCCCAGTGAGCAACTATTATAAGGAGACTGAAACAGATGACAAAAAAGATGTGCTTATTCTGTCTGCCTTAAAGGCAATAGCAGGATTTGTTAAGACTTACTTTGAAGGGGATGCCATCTTTAGTATTTGCTAAAAAGTCTATTTGGAAGACAGAATTGGGATTTAGGTTTTTATTATCATCAAATGTTTATGTTGCTCATATATTAATCTTGATTAACTTCAAATATAACTACAAACACAAATTCATAAAATTTGACTTTGATTAACAATTTTATCTACTTTTTTCACCACACTAGTAATCACACTAGCCTCTCTTATGCTACAGCTCAGTGTTATTTTTAATGTTATTCATACATTCAGTGTTTGAGAAAAATGATATCTTCTATTACATCCTGCCTGATAACCACTTTTTGTGCACATTAAAAATAAATAAATAAATAAATAATAATGACTTCATCAGTGATGTCCTATTTGACTTTGATTAACAATTTTATCTACTTTTTTCACTATAATATTTTGTTTATTTTTCTGAGAACTATAATTGTTGCATGTATAAACATTAATGGGGTTTAAAGCTGTGGGTTGTTTTCTTGTGCATTATTATACCATCACCAAAATATAAACAATTGTGCCATAAATGTGTCATTAGTGTAAACAAACAAAATAGTAGAAATGTTGACCTGTGACGTGAAGACCTGCCAACTCCTGTTTGGTACCTGATGTCTCCAGCTCCTTTAGCAGTTCATTTCTACTTGTCTTGAGGTCTATTGAAAAAGGCCCTGGCTCTCAGAGTAGTAAGGTCTTTTACACAGACAAAGGCATCACATCAATTAAGTCAATCTGACTGTTTAAACCTGGTGCATATTAACATATATTATTAGATCTACTATTGTTCTTTTGTAACTGCAAGAAAATACATTTAACAAAAGGACTGAACTAAAATAAAATTGAACATCTGAAAAAATGAGTAAAATGCAGCTTATAACTGATTACTTTAAAAGTACTACTGTTGTGAACACATTAGAGGACCTAACTGACTTTGAGATGGATGCAGATATTTTGTCTCAGTGACACTGATCTTCTTTTGCAACTGCAAGAAAACACATTTAACAAAAAGACTGAACTTAAATACAGTAGAAGTGAATAAAATAAAATATTTTTTTCTTATATAAATGTAATATAGAAATAATGTACTTCTATATTACATATATTAATAAAGGGTGCTGATAGTGCAACAAAACATTTAGATTCAGTCTACACTGAATTATGTTCTGAGTACTAACAGTAGTTTATATATTTCTGTAACTGTATTACCTGTATTAAATCTGTATTAAAATAATAATATCAGAGCTTTGGTTTCAGTTTCAGTTTATGCAATAATATCTGCAGAAACTGAAACTGAAACCAAAGCTCTGATATGATTATACAAACTGACAGTTTATATAAATATGTATACTGCATGTAAATATGTGCAGTGGAAATATATTTAGGAAGTTTAAAAGCAATATATAGTGAGTAATATCTAGTAATATATAGTTTCTGAGACTGTAACTGAAAAGCCTAAAAATACAGGGATGTCTTGTTTAACACAGATTTTATTTTGTGAATAAAACAGAATGTATTATTTTGTTATTGGTTCTTTAATTAATAATTAGTCACCATCTCATTATTTTTTTCATTTTAATTATTTTTCATAAGGATTTCTCAGCCAGATTCAATTGATTCGGGGTCTAAATAAAAAAAAAATACATTTACATTTACATTTGGCAAACATCCTTATCAAGAGCAGCGTGCAAAAGTGCTTTTAAATCTCTATTGATAAATACATTAACACTGGTTCACTAGGATACAGACTTAGAATACTATCAACCTAATGTCAGGGACAGAAGACGACGGAGGCAGATGTGATATAAAATAACAGAGTTTATTGAGAGTTTGATGTAAATGGAATGAGTAGTTTAAGATAAGTCCAGGTGAGGTTACAACACACACACACACACACACACACACACGCCGGGTCACAGGTTGCAAACCAAAGATTCCTAGATCCTATGGTGGACGATGAACTCAGGAAACTTCTGGTAGAAAAAGATAGAGTCAGGTTAGTAGATCCAGCATACCATAGCAGCTAACATTTATTAGACCGGACAGTGTGTCTTTGTGAGAGAGCATCTTTTATGTGGTGAGGTGATGAGGGGTGCCAGGTGACGGTGATCAGAATTCGGGTGATGAGGATCTGGTGTACTGTGTGAGGGGAGAACCTGGCAAATCTGAGACACCTAAATCTCTGTTCAGGTTTTTTTCTTTAAATATACACATACAGGGAAACAGGGAAACAATGCTAGTTGAAGTGTTTCAGGAAAAGGTAGGTCTTCACCCATCGTTTGAAGATACCAGTGACTCAGCAGTTCGGACATCTAGGGGAAGTTCATTCTACCACCGCAGTTCATTTGATATATTTCAGTGCTGTGTCGGAGATGTTATCTCTAATATGATTAGGCTTTTTGCAGAGGTTTTTTATGATTTTTGTAGACAGCCAGACTTTGTCCCCGACCTTAATGTTGGGTGTCGAGGCACAACGAACATCCGCCTGCTGTTGCTGGTGCCTGACAGCCCCCAGCAGGTGATGGTGAGCAGAGTCCCATAACCCTCTCGCTCTCTTGGAACCAGTGCTGAACAGAAGGGACTTCTGATGGCTCTTCCGTCCAGGGAAACATGGGAGGTTGTTAGCCGAGCACACACTGGAAAGGTGTTAAGCTGGTTGTTTGCTGGCATAGCGAGTTCTGTGCGTACTCAGCCCACAGGAGGAACTGGCTCCAAGAGTTCTGGTGGTTATGGCAGAAGGTTCGGAGGAAACGGCCAAATTCTTGGATCTTGCGTTCGGTTTGGCTGTTGGACTGAAGGTGGCATCCAGAGAAGGACTTATGGTCACATCTAGGAGTTTAAAAAAGGAGTTGGTTTTGGTTTTGACCCTGCTTGTTTGTCGTGTTTATGAATGTTTGCTACCTGCCCTGACCTACGCCTGGATTATTGACCACTGTGTGAGTGTGTGTGTGTCACTGTGGTGCTGGTCATTTGCACCAAACCTCACAAGTTCCCCTGAAAGCAGAAACAGAGCTGTGATGCTGTGGGTTTACAGGAAGACTGATGAGAGTAGAGGACACACTGAAGAGCGCTCACCACAAGGAGAAAATAAAGTGACAGCTCAGGTGCTGTGGGTTCAAATGTTTACCATGAACAGACAGAGAAAGAGAGACAGACAGAGAGAAATTACAAAACTTTCCTACGCATGGTTCTATGGGCTGCCATGGTGGAAGAGGAATAATAATAACAATAATAATAATAATAATAATAATAATAATACTAGTAATAATAATAATAATAATTAAAGCTGCAAGCAGCATTTCCCGGGTTCAAGCATTTAAGGCCTTTAGGGAGTTTAAGGCCTTAAAGGATTTTCACATACACAAAGTGACCCACAAGTCACATACACAAAGTGACCCGCAAGTCACGTACACAAAGTGACTCGCAAGTCACGTACACAAAGTGACCCGCAAGTCACGTACACAAAGTGACCCACAAGTCACGTACACAAAGTGACCCTCAAGTCACATACACAAAGTGACCCGCAAGTCACATACACAAAATAACTAAGAAATTGGGATACATGAACAGTCTGACATACTGTACTAAACCCGAATGAACAACAATAGAACCCGCTAACAAATTAGCACACATCTTTCTCCTTGTGTTTTTGTCTCTGTTCCTGATTCTAATCCTGATTTTGATTCTGGTTGATTGGTGGATCGACGGGTGATGTCACACAGGATAATGAAGATTGACAGGAGATGTCCAATGGTAGGGATCTGAAAAGATAGACAGTGGAGCAAAGAGAGAGGGAGAGAGAGAGAGAGAGAGAACAAGAACAAACACTCGCCGCGGTTTTTGAACTGTGACCTCAGTTTGACCTCTTTCACATGTGTCCCAGTTTTGGTGTTGATAGCTCATTTAGTTCTTGAGTTATTGACATTTTAGTAAAACTGGCTCCTCACAGTCCAAACGTTTTCGATAATTATTGACATTGAGACGCCAGAGAATATTACTGCACTGGATTGGTCTCGATCAGGCGAAAAACCTAGGACTAGTTCGCAAAAGTAGATTTCGGACAAAATGCGCTATAGCGGAAAAATTTTTAATGGCGGAAATGAAATCGGAGATATACGTTTTTTAAGTCATGAGCCAAGGATTCCAATGATATAAAGCACTTGAGATTTGGACATAGGGGTTTTAGGGGTTTAGGGGTTATGAGAACAAACACGTTTTTTGTCCGATTCCGCTGAGACCTTGGCCCTGAGTAACTGTGACCAGTACTACCATCTGACCAAGTTTGAGCTCTCTAGGCCTTACGGTTTGGGCTGCACGATCGTTTCTAGCGCGGAATAATAATAATAATAATAATAATAATAATAATAATAATAATAATAATAATAATTGTCCGATTCCGCTGAGATTTTGGCCCTGAGTAACTGTGACCAGTACTACCATCTGACCAAGTTTGAGCTCTCTAGGCCTTACGGTTTGGGCTGCACGACCGTTTCTAGGGCGGAATAATAATAATAATAATAATAATAATAATTAAAG
The DNA here is from genome assembly GCF_030014155.1 of Tachysurus vachellii. Classification (NCBI taxonomy): domain Eukaryota; kingdom Metazoa; phylum Chordata; class Actinopteri; order Siluriformes; family Bagridae; genus Tachysurus; species Tachysurus vachellii. The sequence goes on along the minus strand of NC_083483.1, from coordinate 1,146,291 downwards.
CTGCAAGCAGCATTTCCCGGGTTCAAGCATTTAAGGCCTTTGCATTGACATGACAATATATGTAAGCTAGTGTTATAATTATTACAAATGAATTATTACCGGTTAAAGCCCCGCCCAGTTCAAGACAAGCCCCGCCTACTTCCGGGTTAGGCCCCACTCACTCCGAGTCAGAACCAGAATCAGAATCTTTGCCTTACAAGTCAGCACAAAATTGGGTTTTTGGACTGTTGGGGGCGCTAGAGAGCTTTTTTTTTTTTAAAAATGGCTGTTTTTAGTGATTTTTCCGTTATAGCGCCACAAAGTGGCCAATCGCGACGGTTTTTTTGAACTGTGACCTCAGTTTGACCTCTTTCACATGTGTCCCAAGTTTGGTGTTGATAGCTCATTTAATTCTTGAGTTATTGACATTTTAGTAAAACTGGCTCCTCACAGTCCAAACTTTTTGGGGCCCCTTAAGGACCCTGAATCAAAATTTTGACTTTTTTTCGAGAATTATTGTCTTTGAGACTCCAGAGAATATTACTGCACTGGATTGGTCTCGATCAGGCGAAAAACCTAGGACTAGTTAGCAAAAGTAGGTTTTGGATAAAATGCGCGATAGCGAAAAAATTTAATGGCATAGATGAAATCGGAGATATACGTTTTTTAAGTCATGAGCCAAGGATTCCAATGATATAAAGCACTTGAGATTTGGACATAGGGGTTTTAGGGGTTTAGGGGTTATGGGGACAAACACGTTTTGGGGCGCTGAAGCGCCCCAAATTGTCCGATTAACTGGCCCTGAGTAACTGTGACCAGTACTACCATCTGACCAAGTTTGAGCTCTCTAGGCCTTACGGTTTGGGCTGCACGACCGTTTCTAGGGTGGAATAATAATAATAATAATAATAATAATAATAATAATAATAATAATAATAATAATAAAAATCCTAACAAAAACAATAGGTTTCCAGCGCTTCGCGCTTGAACCCTAATAATAATAATAATAATAATAATAAAAATCTTAACAAAATAATCAAGCTTCAATAAAATAAATCAATAAAAATCAAGCTTCGCGCTTGAACCCTAATAATAATAAATATAGCTGCAAGCAGCGATACCGGGGTCAAGCCGATCAGATGCGCTCAGAACATGTTGCTGATGAACCATACCAAGTTTCGTAGCTATATGGCATTTTATTGGTAAAATACTGAACTTTACGTGAAAATTCAAAATGTGTGTGTAAGTGTGTGTAGGTGTGAGTGTGTGTGTAAGTGTGAGTGTGTGTGTGAGTGTGTGTGTAAGTGTGTGAGTGTGTGTAAGTGTGAGTGTGTGTGTAAGTGTGAGTGTGAGTAAGTGTGCGAGTGTGTGTAAGTGTGTGTAAGTGTGAGTGTGTGCGAGTGTGAGTGAGTGTGAGTGAGTGTGTAACTGTGAGTGTGTGTGTGTGAGTGTGAGTGTGCGAGTGAGTATGTGAGTGTGCGAGTGTGAGTAAGTGTGCGAGTGTGAATGAGTGTGTGTGTGTGTGTGTGTAAATGTGTGTGTGTGTTCCTCGTATTTGAAAACATACTTGGCAATAAAGTGTGTGTGAGTGTGTCTGTGTGAGTGTGCATGTGTGTGTGTGTGTGTGTGAGTATGTGTGTGAGTATGTGAGTGTGCAAGTGAGTGTGTGAGTGTGAAAATTTGGTATGTTTCATCAGCGACATGTTCTGAGCGCATCTGATCGGCTTGACCCCGTGTGTGTGTGTGTGTGCGCGTGTGTGAGTGTGTGTGTGTGTGTGTTTGTGTGCATGTCTGTGTGTCTGTGTGTGTCTGTGTGTCCGTGTGTGTGTGAGTGTGTGTGAGTGTGAGTGTGTGAGTGTGAGTGTGTGTGTCTGTGTGTCAATGTGTGTGTCAGTGTGTGTGTGTGTTCCTAGTATGTGAAAACATACTTGACAATAAAGTGTGTGTGTGTGTGTGTGTGTGTGAGTGTGTGTGTGAGAGAGAGTGTGTGTGTGTCTGTGTGAGTGTGTCTGTGTGAGTGTGTGTGTGTGTGTGTGTGTGTGTGTGAGAGAGTGTGTGTGAGAGTGTGTGTGTGTGAGAGAGTGTGTGTGTGTAAATGTGTGTGTATGTGAGTGTGTGTGTGAGTATGTGAGTGTGCGAGTGTTTGTGTAAATGTGTGTGTTCCTCGTCTGTGTGAGTGTGTGTGTGAGTGTCTGTGTGTGTGTGTCTGTGTGAGTGTGTGTGTGTGAGTGTGAGTGTGTGTGAGTGTCTGTGTGTGAGTGTGTGTGTGTGTGAGAGTGTGTGTGTGTGTGAGTGCGTGTGTGTGTGAGAGTGTGTGTGTGTGTGAGTAAGTGTGTGTGTAAATGTGTGTGTAAGTGTATGTGTGTGTGTGTGTGAGTGTGTGTGTGTGAGAGTGTGTGTGTGTGTGTGTGTGAGAGAGTGTGTGTGTGTAAATGTGTGTGTATGTGAGTGTGTGTGAGTATGTGAGTGTGCGAGTGTGTGAGTAAATGTGTGTGTAAGTGTGTGTGTTCCTCGTCTGTGTGAGTGTGAGTTTCTGTGTGTGTGTGTATGTCTGTGTGTGTGAGTGTGAGTGTGTGTGTGAGTGTCTGTGTGTCTGTGTGTGTGTGTGTGAGAGAGTGTGTGTGTGTGAGTATGTGAGTGTGCGAGTGTGAGTAAGTGTGTGTGTGTAAATGTGTGTGTAAATGTGTGTGTAAGTGTGTGTGTGTCCCTAAGGCCATGTCCACACTAATCTGGATATATTTGAAAACGGAGTTTACGTCTAAAAACGCTCCGCGTCCACATGATCATTTTCAAACGTTTTCCAAAAGTTTCTCATCCACACTGAAATGTATGAAAACGCTTACATCTCCCTACTGCGCATGAGTAAAGCTTCGACCTTCGTCATTTCCGCTATGCGTTTATTTACTTTCCGGCTCTCAAAAACTTAGCGGCAATGTCGAGGAAAGGCACTGATTTTTTTAAATGGACCGACAGTGAGGTGGAGTTGTTGCTGCGAGTAACACAGGAATATAAAGTGGCCAAAGCAAGCGAAAATGTAGACTGGGAGACGTGCCAAAACAAATACGGCGAAATACTGGACCGCTTCAAAGAGCAATATCCCGTGGACGACGTCGATTACCCCCACAGTAAGGACGAGGTCACAAAACTCACACTAACCACAAAATTAAAGGCTATCAGGCTTAAGTACAGGCATGCAGTAGACTCCGGAAAGAGAAGTGGGCATGGAAGGGTTGTACCACTGTACTTTGAACTCTGCGAGCAGATCTGGGGTGGTTCTCCAGCTGTCACCACTATTAATTGTGGCATTGAAACAAGGGACATTAACATCAGAAGCAGCACCCCCAGCGATGAAAGTTATCCACCATCAGTCAGTCGCGATAGCCCTTCTCCTGCTACAGCAAGTGTGGACTCAGATGGGATGCCTACAGAGACTCAAAACAGACGTGACAGGCTGAACGCAACGCTGTCATCATATAGACAAATGAAGGACAGCTCATTACACTTGCACAGGAAGATCTTAAGCTAAGGAGGCAGACATTTGAGAGGATGGAGGCTGCAAACAGAGAGTTTTCAGAGAACATTGGCAGACTGACATCAAACATTGAAAAACTTACAAATTCAGTTACAGACGTATTTTTACTTATGAGACAATCAATGGCCCAGACTCCATTTGTAGCACCACCACCGCTGCCACAACGATACAGCTCACACCATTGGCAACCTGGTTACCTCTATGGTTCAGCTGTTGCCTCTGCTCCCTCTTCAGCACCAACCAGACAAACAGCACCACAGCACCATGAAGATTCTGCTCCATTTTCATACACTGAATATCTTTACTCTAATGACACAGAGTAGTCATGTCTTTAATACACATGATATATGTGCATGTTGAAAAAAGAAGCACTTTTTGTTATTGTTTGTTTAATTCTAAGTTTTCTGTAGCCATGGTTACAACGTTGGACCTGTGTTTAAGTTGTTTGATGGACTTTTTTGGTAATGCTCTGTTTTTCTCGGACTCCTTTCTGATGACAGACATGTAAAGTTTACATTAAAGTAAAATGTATTTTTGTGAACATTTTCAGTTTCAACAATTAATGTTTACAATGCCTACAAGGGCATGAGTTAATTTTCAGTTTTAATGTACAGTTAATGTACAGTTTGAAAGAGTGGAGTTTTTTTTTATGCAGTAACAACAAGTAGGCTAACTTTTTCCCCTGCTGAATATCTTGAAGCAATTACACAATAAATGATTGTTCATAAACAAAATACATTTTATTCATTTATTGAATCACAGGAGCCTAAGCACTTCAATAGACATTATATAACGTTCACAATCTGAAAGTATAATTTAATCAGACAAGCGTAATGTCTACCAAACTGAATTTTTCTTAACGTTTTAATTCAGAGAAATAACAGTAAGTGGCAAAATTTCTATGCAATAATCTGAAATGAGCATCGTTCAAGGGTCAAGAAACTTGGCGAGCACATTTCTTACTCGCCTCCCCTCGGTTTCATTGCATTCTGTTCTGATATTATTGTGCCATGTTGGTGGCTGGAAGTCTCTGTCATACTGGACAGCTGCAGCAACATTTTGTTCTGGAATGATTTCTCTGTTAGCTTCACAAAAGTTATGCAAAACAAAACAGGCATTGATGACGAATGGAAGATCATCCAGATTTATGTCCATTGCCCTTCGTAATGCTCCAAATCTTGCTTTTAAACGTCCAAATGAGCATTCAATCACCATTCTGCACTTGCACAGTGAAAACCCAAAGTATTGTTCATGAGGAGTAGAACCTCCACTTGCATACTCTTTCATAACATAGGGCAGCAGGGGGTATGCTGGGTCTCCGAGAAGAAATACAGGAACAGGATCTTCTTCCTCCACAATTACTTTTGGACAAGAAGGAATCTTTCCATGTCTCAAGTAAGCATTGATTTGTGAATTGGCAAATATTCGAGCATCGTGAACGCTGCCAGGCCATTTAATAACAACGTCCATGAATGTGTACTTGTAATCACAGGTAGCCTGTACATTCAAGGAGAATTTGCCTTTCCTGTTGATGTAATCAGTGGAGTTCGATGAAGGCTGCTTAATTTCGATATGCGTGCCATCAATAGCCCCTAGACACTGTGGCATTCCGTGTGTTTTGTAAAAGTTTGTGACAAGTGTCTGTACCTCTGGTTCTATGAATGGAAGTGAAACATACTCGGGACCAAGGTGAAATGTGATAGCTCTGCACACTTCTCTGATTATTTTAGACACAGTTTGTCGGGCTAATCCAAACGCATTCGCTGTTTTCCGCAGTCGACCTTCGTCGCTTAAATAGTATAGAGTACATGCAACCTTTGTAACAACGTCCACCGGTGATCTCATTCGTGTTGTCTGGCCTTGAATGTGAGGTCGTAATAGTTCACTCAGATGGTACAGAGAATCCCTAGACATTCTGAAGTTTTCACGCCACTCCTCAGGCACGACAATTCCACACACAAAGTTATCCCACCAAGCACGGCAGCGTCCAGGTCTCACCCAAAATCTCCGCTCCATGTACGGTCTGAAACACAACTGTCCTCGAGTTCCGCCGCTAAACAGCAACTGCGAGTAAACATTCCGCCTTCTTTGAAGAAACGCAGTCTGCAGTATGTACAAACTGACATTAATTTTTAACAAGGCTGTCAAAACGGAGAGCATCCAAAACAACTGCTGCACAATGTCGTTCACCATCTTGGCTGAATGGGTCACATGACTGCATCACATGACAAAATGCGTCATAGTATTCAAAAGCCTCCGTCTTTACAGTCCACACTAAGACGCGAAGACGGCGTTTTCAAATTTATTCGCTTTGGAGAGCATCCT